>NW_006408964.1:901897-912162 GCF_000296735.1 Chrysochloris asiatica
AATACTATGGCTCAGGTTAGGTGCACCTTAGTACTGAAGCTGACATCTTTGGCTGAGTCTTTGTTTCTAGGAACCTCTATTTGCACTCACGATTCCTGTTTGTTTCTTATTATGGACTTAATCTGAATGTTTGGATCAGTGGCTGGAAACATTAATAATAAAAAAAAGTTTCCCAGTGAGCATTAATCATACCATTTCTGAAGACTAACACCGGGTTATTACACACGTCAGGTGAAATCATTTCATCACATGGCTGGAAGGATCACCATGACAACCAGGGGAGACTTTTGAGGTGAGTGTCATTCAAACAACAGAAATTAGTGCTTCACAAAATCTCAGGAGGTGTCATAACATCAAAGTAGACTTAAATGAGGGGCTCCAAAAACTCCATCATCTTTCAGTTCCATGATTCTATGAACTTTTTGGGGCCATTTGTATGTACTGTTGTTGTTAAGTGCCGTCGAGTCGGTTTCGACCCATAGCGACCCTGAACAGGGTTTCCGAGGCTGTAAATCTTTACAGGAGCAGATCGCCTCATCTTTCTCCCGCGGAGCAGCTGGTAGTTTCGAACTGCGGACCTTGCGGTTCGCAGCCCGATTCGTAACCACTACGCTATCAGAGCTCCTTTTTGTATGTATACGTGTATATATAGCAGGGCTTCAAGTGTAATGATGCAGTAATTGCTGGACAAACTAAGGTACTGAATACATGTCCCAACAATTAAATCTTTTGAGTGTTGAATTTTGAATCAAGTAGGAAACCATCAGTAGTGTACCATTCAGGGATGGTGGCAGCCTTCCCAGCTCTCAATATTTGTTGCTCTCCACAGGCCTACCAGTAGTCCAGTCTCAGATGTAAGACTCTTGGTATCCAAGCAGATGTCTGGATTATTGCAGGAGTGTGAAGAGCAACATGTTTACATTGGTGGGTGCTCACCATCCTTGAGTGCAGTACCAGTGATTGTCTCTTCATCAAACCAAATTCTATTAGGCAACAGATTTGATTGGAATACAATGTGGACACTTCACATATTTGTGTTGGAAATTGCTCAGTCTTTACAGAGTGGTTTGAAGCCCTGATACATATGTGTGCTGAGTGAGTTCCGACTTACTGCAACCCTGTGTTGGCTTTCCAGCATGCAGCTCGTGGATTACTGTTGTTTCATGACCTTTTGTGGTTCAAATCTACCCAGCATTGCAGTGTTAATCCTGATTGAAGGCATGAATATTCTATGCATATGTAAAATATACAATTGTCTGCTTTGACCAGGAAGCCTCACACATTGGAAAATCCTGGAGGGGATGATCGTAGTTGTGCTTGATAAACCATGGAACAAATCACGGAATGGCCATGCACGTTCACTGTGTTTGGTGATGGTGTGACGGGCAAGCAGTTATTTCTAACAAGACACTGCCTTTTTAGTCATTGTCTGTTTGTTTAAAGGGAGTAGTTTGAAGAGGGCAGTATCAATTTTATGTTTTCACTGCTGTTTTTAACAGAACTGGAGCAACTGTGAATGTCTGTGAACATTCTGAAGGCAGCCAGTGTGTGGAAACCTTCAGCCTGATACCAGGTCTTACTGTGCACCAAGTAGATCCCACAGAAGTAGATCCTTTTGAATTCTGTGAGTATGGGAAAGCCTTCCTGCATCACTCCCTACAGAACCACCGTATTAGAGCTCACACTGGAAGTAGTACTTGTCAGTGTACGGATTGTGGAGATGACTGCAGGTGTCCCTCTCATGTGACCCCTCCTGTGAGAACTCAAAATGGGAAAAATTACCATAAATGTAAGCTATGTGGGAAAGGCTTCCTTTGTATGTCGACCCTCAAGAATCCTGTCTCAGCAATCACCAGTAATGAAGGGCATGAATTCAGCAAGTGGATGGAAATTTTATGTGGTTTCTCACCCTATAGTACACCTGGGGAAGGTCATCAATGTGTTTGTAAAGAATGTATTAGAATGGATACTCTTCCTTCATCTCTCATTTTAAATAATAACTCTCATGATAGAGACAAGCCTTCTGAATGTAAGAAAGCCACTCCAGAGGCCTCCTCCCTCACTCAACATGTAAACACTCACAGTGGGGAGAGGCCTTATAAATGTAAGGAGTGTGGGAAAAGTTTTAGTGATTCCTCAGGCCTGACTGAACATCAAAGAAGCCACAGAGGACAGAAGCCTCGTGCATGTAGGGAGTATGGGAATGCCTCAGCTCTCACTGTACATCGAAGAATCCACAGTGGAGAGAAGCCATATAAATGTAAGGAATGTGGTAAAACCTTTAGTGCACCCTCAGCCCTCACTGCACACAGAAGAACACACAGTGGAGAGAAGCCCCATAAATGTAATGAATGTGGGAAAGTCTTTGGTCAGAAATCAAGCCTCACTACACATATACAAATTCACAGTGGAGAGAAACCCTATAAATGTAATGAGTGTGGGAAAACCTTCAGTCATAAATCAAGCCTCAGTACACATAAACGAACTCACAGTGCAGAGAGGCCCTTTGAATGCAAGGAGTGCGGGAAAGCCTTTAGTCATAAGGGAAGCCTCAATATGCACATACGAACTCACAGTGGAGAGAAGCCGTATGAATGTAAGGAGTGTGGGAAAGCCTTTAACATACTCTCAAAACTCACAAGACATAGAAGAATCCACAGTGGAGAGAGGCCCTTTGAATGTAAGGATTGTGGGAAAGCCTTTAGTCAGAAATCCAGCCTCACTGTACATATACGAACTCATAGTGGAGAGAGGCCCTTTGAATGTAAGGACTGTGGGAAAGTCTTTACTCAAAAGGGAAGCCTCACTGTACATATGCAAACTCACATTGGAGAGAGGCCGTTTGAATGTATGGAGTGTGGGAAAGCCTTTAGTCAGAACTCACACCTCACTGGACATACACGAACTCACACTGGAGAGAGACCCTTTGAATGTATCGTATGTAGGAAAAGGTTTAGTCATTCCTCAACCCTCAATGTACATAGAAGTATCCACAGTGAAGAGAGGCCCTATGAATGTAATGACTGTGGGAAAACCTTTAGATTACCCTCAGCCCTCACTGCACACAGAAGAGTACACAGTGGGGAGAATCTCTATGAATGTAAAGAGTGTGGGAAAGGTTTTAGTAGGGAGATGAACCTCACCAAACACAGAAGAATTCACAGTGGAGAGGCCCTGGGAATGTAAGAAATGTTGGAAAAGTTTTAGTCAGTCCTCAGCCCTCAGTTCACATAGAAGAATCCACAGTGGACAGAGGCACTATGAATGTAAGGAATTTTGAAAAAGGTTTACTCATCTCTCAATCTTCAGTTCACATAGAAGAATCCACAGTGGAAAGAAACCTTTTGAATGTAAGGAGTGCAGTTTTCACAAATTGCTCCCATCATAGCAGGCACATGAGAACTCATACTGGGAGAACTGACAGTGGGAATTGGCTCTAGGAATGTAAGGAATGTGGCAAAGCTCAGAGAAAGGTGACAGTTTCATTGTACCTGGAGGGATAGAGCCTCATCACTTATTTTGTCAGTCCTTAAGCTTTCTTAAAATCTTGTTCTATTATAATAAGGCCTCAGGAAATAGCCTTGAGCAAATGTGGCTTTCTATTCTGTAATGTTTTCATTGATGTTATTTTCCATATAATTAAATACGTTGATGTTGCCTTGTGTTTAAGAGTTTTTTCCTTTCATACATTTACTTCTCTTCTGTCATGTTTTACTTAGTGTCTCATAGGCTGATACTCTGAGACTGCAGATATTCTGATACCCATCATGCTTTGGCTTGCTGTCTGATTTCCATCATATTTTGTCTTGCTGTCTGATATATATCATACTTTGTCTTACTGTCTGATACCCATCATACTTTGTCTTACTATCTGATACCCATGATACTTTGTCTTACTATCTGATACCCATCATACTTTGTCTTACTATCTGATACCCATCATACTTTGTTTTGCTGTCTGATTTCCATCATACTTTGGCTTGCTGTTCAGTGCAGTCGAGTTATTTCCAACTCATAGTGACTCTATATCCTGTTTCTGAGGCTGTAAACTCTGCAGGACCAACTTGAGCTGCTAGTCAACTTCTCATCCAAAATGCTAACTGTTTATAATTACTACCTGTGATTATTATTATTTTTTTAATGTTTTATTGTGAATTATGTGACAGTTTTCACAGGACACATTAAGCTTTATATTCATCCTATCTTATATCCTTTCATTGACATGGTTACAATTCCCTCCATGAATCATCAGCCAACCATTTTGCTACAAAAGATTTGTTCCCTCTTTTGAGCTACTGCATCCATAAGTATAGGTCAAGTTCATTAAACTGTATCAGATTACTCATTTCTTCATTCTTCTAGTTGAGCTCTGATCATCTAGTCATTGAAGCCATGTCAAGTGGGTATTATCTGCAAATGTGGGTGTTCTTGTGCATATGCCCTCTCTTCCTATTAGCTGGACTCTAGTCCTCTGTGGCTATGTCACTGACTCTGGGCCCAGGTCTTGCCACACTGCTGACCGACCAAGTCTCCACCTGGGTTCACAGGAGTCTAGTTGAAAGTTGTAGGGCTTAGCTCGCAGCTTCATTGCTGTTTTTCCCTCACTTCCCTTATTGGTGAGGAATGTGACCAATCAGAGCCCATGTCTGCTCATGTGTTCCCATTGAGTCTTATTCTTGGGAGGGGGTTTGCTCTGAGGGACCTGACCACTTACCTTGATATCTCTTGGGAGAGCAACTTGCTTGTTCTTGTAGTATCAGTCACACTGTCATTATTTGTATTTTTCCTGTCAGTGTTTCTTTCAAGAAGTAGCTTCTATTCTAGTCACTCCAGGCTGGTCTGTTTATCCTGTAAAGTGGAAATGTCCTACCTCAGAAGATTCTGGGTGAGTTTCAAGGAGAGGAGCCCAGTCCAGGCACCTAGGGCAGGACGGCAACTCCTGTCCATAAATGACTAGGCATTGAATTGCGGATGTCTGTTGTCTATTCCCAAAGTGCCCTGAGCTCCGTGTCTACTCCCATCCCTCTGCCTGAATCTGCGGAGCACCGGGTCCTGTCAAGGACCTTCTCTTAGACTTCCTGAAGGTGGAGTGGGGCAATGGTGAAAGCCTAGGGGCTCTTTAACTGTTATAAGCATAGCACTATTGTAAAATAGACACGTGAAGAGGAGAGAGAGGAATAGCCAGAAACATCACCAGAGACAGCTTCTAAGTCTGTCTTCAGCCTATAACTTTAGAATATCTAAAATGGGGCTACAACTTGCCCAGTGAAGGTGGCTCACTGCAGAGTCTTTACATTGTACAAGACCATTGGTGGAATCCTGATCATCATCCAGAACTTTCTGTGGTGGTATATTCCTACATGAAACGAAAAGCAGACCAATCTGGAACAGCTAGAAGAACAAAAGACAAGTTCTTGAAAGAAAGACCAGCAGAAACAATTTTAAAAACAGAAGTCCAATTGACTACCACAAGAACAAGCAAGTTGTTACACAGGGAGCCATCAAGGCAAACCCTCTTTCAACACTGAAACTCAAATGGAATACACTAGCAGGCATAAGGTCCCGTTGCTGACTACATTGGTTACCGATAAGGGGAAGAGGGGGAAAAACAATGAAATTGTGAGCTAAGTCTGACCACATTAAACAGACTCCTGTTAACCTGGATTGAGACCTGGTTGACCAACAATATGATGAGACCTGGAGACTCCTGGACCCAAGGACATGGCGCAGAGGACTAGAATGGATTGTGAAGCAACCCGCTGATGTAAAATGATGAGGGATGCACAAATACACCCACACTGCAAACAGTACCCATTTGACCTGGCATCAAAGGCTGGATGATCAGAACACAACTAGAGGAAGAAAGAAGAGGGGGGTAAAAAGGAGTGCCCCACTACCAGTGGTATGCTTGTGGGTGCAGTATGACAAAGGAGAGGACAAATGTCTACAATGAGCAAATCTGACAATGTGGGTTATATGAAGAATGTAGAATAAGATCATCATGAACTTGAGTCAATGGGGCCACAAAACCATTGGGATTCCTCAGCCCCAAACTTCAAGCTCTGTATCTCCATAAAACCTTGTTCTCCCATTTCCTCAGTCAGAGAGGCACACCTGGGAGTCCTGATCCCCACTCTACAACTCAGTACTCCAAAAGTCTACTCCTTTCAGGGTCCACTGCAGTGGGGGTAACAAGCTTTGTGCACCACGTGGCTCTCTGCTACAAGTCAGGAGGCTTCCGAAAGGCAGTAGTGAGGCGTCCCATCTGAAGGTGCACAGAGTAGGGGCAGTGCCCTCGGGACTACTAGTGCTATTGGACTACGTCAACATTCCACAAAGACAAAGCAGACAAGTGCAGAGAGAGGACGCGGAGGTCTGGTGTACGTTGGGAACAGACCAGACGCACAGCGGCCATCCGCGCTTCCAATCCTGGTCCTTTGTGGAACGGAGTCACAGACTGGTCTCCTCTCCCTGATCCATATGTGAGACCAGAAATGGAAGGGAGGTGGGCGGAGTCTGTGGGCGTGTCCCAGGGGAAAGGCGTGTTACAAACAGGAAAACACACCAAACCTGAGCCAAGAATACAAGGGAGAATGTTAGGTGCCATCGAGTCGGTTCCGGCCCATAGCGACCCTGTACAGGGTTTCCAAGGGTGTAAATCTTTATAGGAGTAGAAAGCCTCATCTTTCTCCCGCGGAGCGGCTGGTAGTTTCCAACCGCTGACCTTAAGGTTCGCAGCCCGATTCGTAAGATAGGAACCGGGTAATGGGGATGCCACACTCACAGACCCAGGGCCCTGACTGCGGTATGAGAAGAGCATTTTGCTCCATAAGGACATACACTTAATGACCCAGGGACGCACACCACGTCCCCAGAGGACCTAAAGATCTCTGCAGCCCGCCTACCTCCTGGAGGGCGGAAAAGAGATGAGGGCGGGTGGGAGAGAGGGAGCAGAGCACTCGGACCTTAGTATGAGTCTGCGGGGCACTTGCGGGTGGTGGGGTGGAACCAGCCTACGGTAGACAGATTTGAGACGTACCTATCCATATATTAGAAGGCAGCCTAATGAGAACGCAAACTTCCGCTTTCTGTATTTGTGTGCTGGTTTGGTGCATTAGAGAAACAGTTTAGTGTGGAAACATAGTGGAATCTCGCTGATTGTTATATTCGTGTTCAGCGAATTCTCTGGCATTTGGAATCTGGTTAAGATTCTTGTTCACTCTATGGAGAAAAGCACAGGGTATAACTATGAGAATATGAAGGGAAATGTGGATTTCAGTCATCCGATATATGCTTGTGGGGCAGAGAAAGTTCCAAAGTTCACAAATGACCCTTTGAAACAGTTTTACTGTTTTTAGCAGACAGAGTTTCTTCGTTCTTCATAAACATTTCCCCCTCTTGAATTGTTGACATGTCTTTTGGCTTCTGTTTCAGGGATTGTCATCGCTTGCATATCCTCTGTCTTTCCCCAATGGCATGATTCACGCTAATAGGGACAGCCTAGGGGCAAGGAGACAGGGAGCTGAGTCTCCCATGATAGAAAAAATACCATCAGGTGTGAGAACAACAAGGAACCCAAAACAACAGGGAGTCAGATATTCTGTCAAAATAGCATGTGGTACAGACAACCAGAAAAAAAACAGAAGGCGCATCAGCCCATTCCCGAGAAGCCTGTGTCCTGTTACTAACAATCAAATAAGCATTCCTCCACTTTAATAAGACAATCAGTGAGGGGAAGCCTCAGACCTGCCCCTGGGGGAGGGCATCTGGGACCAGGAATAGCAAACTATTGAATCCATGATCCATAATCCACAGGGTCTTTTCCACACAATTCTGTCTTTGGAGAGTGCTTTTGCTTTGCAAAAACAATTTCTGACCAAATGCTAGTCATCTACATGAAATTGAGAGGCAGTGAATCAGTTGAGGTTGACTCCTGACAGAAGGTGAGGAAGCAGAACCTAGTCTGATCTCTGTAAATGATGAAGCCACTCAGAGTTTTCCAGGGTGAGAGGTAGGAAGATGCCAGCTGTTCTGAAGGCCAGTAGGTAATAGCAGAAGGACCTTTGAAAACGGTAGTGACATTTAAAAATTTTTTCTATATGACTTAATCATACTGTGCCGTGATCTTCAGGGTACAACATGATCAGTATCAATCTTGATACACCGTCATAGCATCTACTCTGCCATAGAGTATCATCACTGACTGAAAAATAATCCAGGAAGACATATTTATTGGCAACTGCAATGTCAAGCTAAATTGAATAAGTAATGTCCTTTCCATGTGTCAATTGTACAAAGTCATGTGAAAACCCCTTCATTTTGGTTTTACTTTAGCTTACTTCACTACCGTGATCCATCTGTGACTCTTTAACACCAGACAAAATAAGCATTCCTCTTTATTTGAGGGCATAACAACTAAATTGAATAAAAACCACCAAATTTAATTAGAAACAGACCAGATGTTCTAGAAATTGTCTTTCAGTGGAAACTGTACCCTACAAACTTACATATACACATCTCATCTGTTTCGTTCCTGTAGCAAAAGAAAACATGATAATTTTAGATTCTAATTCAAGATTATGTACAACAGTAAAAAGTTATGGGAATTAAATACCAGCTCTAGTCTTCATGTGGCTCTTAGGATAAGCACTGGACTTCTTACCATGAGATACAAATCCAACAGCTGACTTTGTGACACTTAGCAAAAACAATCTGTTGCAGTAACAAGTAAGTATGGTGGAGTACAAGGATTGGAGAATTCATAGTATTCACACACCTGAAATCCTCAAGGAAAAGCATTTCCCACTGAGGTACCAAAAGAAAATTTAAAAATATGGGACTGAAGTCTCCTCAGAGAGTCCGGATAGACTCACTAAGCTTAGCTTCATATGTTTGGTGGCATCACAAAAGCACCAACACCACATATAACCACCCCACTCACAACAGTTGGACCTTTACCTATGAACGCTCTTCCTGTTTTTGAAACCCATAAAGCAGTAGGACAGGTGGAATATAGCTTTAGAACTCCACCAGAGATGCTACAGTATCTAGGGGAAGTCAAGAAAGTTGTTGACATGAGACAAGAAGACCTCTGGTGGCCCCGGGTTCCATTGTCTTCACCCAGAATTGCTCCATCTTCCTGCTCTGGTTAACATGATGCCATCCATCTTGGAGCACAAAGGCCAGGGATGGTGACGCTCACACTCTACTGTGGTGACAGCTCTCAGGGTCACAAAAGGAAGTTGACTCTGGGTATCCAAAGCTTGAACTGCTACATACATGTATGTATGCAAGGGTCCAGGGTGGTGGTGGAAGTGAAATCCCTAGTTAGTTTGGAAATAGATGACTGATGTTTGGTCCACATATCTGTCAGAGCTCTTGTAGTTTACGATGGTTCAAGATGATCACCTTAGGTCCCCAGCTGCCTGGACTGGACTGTTTGTCCTGGCTCCACCCTGGAGACATTAAGTGGAAGAAGGGTGGGGAGGAGACAGTGTTGAGTAACCATGGAGTGACCAGTTTCTGGCTTCCTCTCAGACTCAGGACAAGGCTTGACCCCGAGGGCATTTGCACCAAAGGAAGGTGCTCTAGCCTCCAGAACTCAAGCCTGCGTTCTTCATATAGCTCCATGCACACAGGATCTGAGTCGGAAGGATTAATTTACTCCAGAGGCTAGAAGAAACCAGGCCTGACGAGGCTGCAAAAGGTCATTAAGTAGACAAGAAAGAAGCAAAAGGTCAAAATAGATGGCCAAAGAGACACTGAAACTTCCTCTCCAGAGTAGATATGCTAAAGCAAATGCAACAAATGAGGAGGTACAAGAGCTGAACAGAAAATTTCAAAGGGCATCTCAAGAAGACAAACTTAAGTGTTATAGTGAAATGTACAAAGATGTGGAGTCAGAGCTTTCTGAAACATTTCTCAAGATGGCGGAAATGAAAAAAATTCAAGCCTCAACGGTCATTATTGAAGGATTCTTTGTGCAAATTATTGAATGATGCAGAAAGCATCAAAATAAGATGGAAGCAATACATAGCCACTGTACCAAAAGGAGATGTTGGATGTTCAACCGTTTCAAGAGGTAGCATATGATCAAGAGCCAATGATACTGAAGGAGGTAGTCCAAGGTGTGCATTGAAGGAATTAGCAAAGAACAATGAACCAGGAATTGATGGGAGTAAAAATGGAAATCTTTCAAGAAAGTGAGGCAGCACAGGAGGCACTCACTCATCTCTGCCAAGAAATATGGAAGACAACTATCCGGC
>NW_006408964.1:913381-918603 GCF_000296735.1 Chrysochloris asiatica
GATGGCACCTGACAACAACATAGCAAGAATGTTGTTATATGTGATTTTGGAGTTTAACCTTATATTAATACACTATTTTCTATACATTTATTTCTTTATTTAGCTATTTTAGAATTCATAATAATTTTTGTACTTAAAATTAACAATTTCTATAATCCTAGAATAAACATCAATTTCAGTACAAAAAGCATGTAAGATTTTCACTTTAAGTTACATCTAGAATGCTTAAACAGGATGGCTAAGCTATGAGTTGGTTCCTACTCAATGGCACTGACAACTACAACATATGTGTTACTCACTGTGGATTGTAACATGTGAATAATATGTAGCATATACTAAAGTGGACGCATGCGTACATAAGACCACACCTGTGTATGTGTGTGCACTCACTACCAATGTTAGCAACAATCTGATAAAAGGTTGGAGGACAAAGTAAGTTTACAGAATTCCTGTTAAGAAACATAGAAGAACTGATTACATCATCAAATTTGGTAATACAACGTAATAATAATCATAGGAAACAATCATTAATGTAAAAATAATAGCAATGTATGATGAAGAAACAGAATATTGGCAGTCTCAAACTGTGGTTCTATTAGAACGTTACTAATTAAAAGGTGAAAGTAATGGACTTGATAATAGGACAGAATGGAAAAAAATGTAGTAAATAAAAAATGAAAGTCTTAAAACCAAATACATAATCAGTACATTTAACTGAACACAGGATATGTTACATCAGTAAAAGACTTAAAAACAAACAGAAAACACGCATTGGATTGAGGTCGGTCATTGTCTTTATTATAATAGCCAGAGTTAGAAAGGCAAAACAACAAGTGAACAGAGGCAGTCTGCACAGCTGATGAGGACACATCCCTCCAGTTACAAACACGCTGTCACGTGTCACTGAGAATCTCCGCTCACATTCAGCGCTGTTTCATGACAGAGTCCCATGATCAGTGTAGATGGAACATCCAGCTTCCCCATGTTCCTTACACTCAAAGCGACCTTCTCCTCAGTGAGCAGAGCTCCTCTATTGTAATGTGATAAGCATCTAAACCCTCTGCTGCATTCCTTACACTGATAATGGTTCTTTCTTTTATGGAATAATGGCAACTTTTGTGGAATCATGAGTAGTCCACTACATTAATTTCACATTCCTCTCCACTGTGCAACCTTAAATATGAAGTGAGGTCTGAATAACAAACACACACTTTCCCAAGTTCATAATGCCTCTGCTAACTAACTGTGAGTTTGTTTTCTCCATATTCCGTACACTCACAGTGAATGTCTCCACTAAGAGAGCTCATATGTACAGTGAGGGATGAGGCATAAACAAACACTTTTAGACACTGTTGACATTCATATGGCCTCTTTCCAGTGGGGCTTCTTCTAAGTATAGTGAGGATTGAGGGCTGCCTGAACACTTTCCCACACTGTGTACACTCATTCAAGTGGGTCTCCACTGTGACTTTACACATGTGTAATATGGTGTGAGGAATCCTTAAAGGCCATCCCACACTCCTTACATTCATCGGGCCTCTCCCCACTGTGAGTCTGCATATGTTTACAGAGGGATGAGTACCTACCAAAGATTTCCCACATACTTTTACATTTATAGGGCCTCTCCCCACTGTGGATTATTCTATGTGTTATGAGGTGTGAGTCCACGAAAGGATTTCGCACAATCCTTTCATTTATAAGGTCTCTCTCCACTGTGGATTCTTGTATGTGTTTTGAGGTGTGCTGACTGAATAAAGGTTTTCCCACACTGCTTACATTCATAGGGCCTCTCTCCAGTGTGGATTCTTCTATGTGTTCTGAGGGTTGAGGATAGGGGATAGGTTTTCCCACATTCCTTACATTCATAGGGCCGCTCTCCACTGTGGATTCTTCTATGCACTGTGAGGCCTGAAGATTGAGTAAAGGATTTCCCACACTCCTTACATTCATAGGGCCTCTCTCCAGTGTGGATTCTTTTATGTGCTGTGAAGTTTGACTGAAGAGTAAAGGATTTCCCACACTCCTTACATTCATAGGGCTTCTCTCCAGTGTGGATTCTTATATGTGTTCTAAGGTTTGTCGCTAGGACAAAGGTTTTCCCACATTCCTTACATTCATAGGGCCTATCGCCACTGTGGATTCTTCTATGTGTTCTGAGGTTTGTCACTAGGAGAAAGCATTTCCCACATTCCTTACATTCATAGGGCCTCTCTCCACTGTGAATTCTTCTATGTGTTGTGCAGTTTGACCGTTGAGTAAAGGCTTTCCTACACTCAGTACATTCATAGGGCTTCTCTCCACTGTGGATTCTTCTATGTGCTATGAGGTATGAGAGTACACGAAAGGATTTCCCACAATCCTTGCATTCATGAGGTCTCTTTCCACTGTGGATTCCTGTATGTCTTGTGAGGTGTTCTAATTGAATAAAGGATTTCCCACACTCCTTACACTCATAGGGCCTCTCTCCACTGTGGATTCTTCTGTGTGTTCTGAGGTTTGATGCTCGGAGAAAGGCTTTCCCACATTCTTTGCATTCATAGGGCCTCACTCCATTATGAATTTGTATAGGTGCAGTGAGGGCTGTGGAAGAAATAAAGGCCTTTAGACATTCCTTACATTCACAGGACCTCTCTCCACTGTGGATTCTTGAATGTGCACTCAGGTCTGAGGAATCTCTAAAAGTTTTCCCACACTCTTTACATTCATAAGGCATCTGTCTACATGTTGAATGAGGGAAGAAGCCTCAGGAATTGCTTTCTTACATTTAGAAGGCTTCTCTCTCCTATCAGAGTTATTGTTTAAAATGAGAGATGAAGAAACAGTATGCATTCTAAAACATGCTTTACATTTGGATTGATGACCTTCCAAAGGTGTCCTAACTAGTGAGAAACTACAGAAAATTTGCATCTACTTGCTGAATTCATACCCATCAATACTGGTGATTGCTGAGACAGGATTCTTGAGGGTCGACACACAAAGGAAGTCTTTCCCACATATCTTACATTTATGGGTATTTTTTCCCATTATGAGTTTTCAAGGGTGGTCAGGTTAATGATTCAGGAAGGTTCCTCCATACTCACAGCATTCAAAAATTTCTACTCCTGTGGGATCTACTTGGTGCTCAATAAGACCAGGAATCCGGCTGGAGCTTTCCCCCAACTTGCTGCCTTTAGAACGTTCACCCAGGTTCTTGATTGCACTAGTTCTGTTAAAAACAGGCAGTTTAAATGTAAAACAATGGTGTCCTCTGCAAACTACTCCACTGTCAACAAGGAGACAAGAAAATATAATCATTTATATTGTTGCTAATACATGTTGTCACATGACAGCATTACCAAACACAGTGAACATGCATGTCTTTTCCCTAAATTTTCTCAAGATCCATCTAGGACAACGACTAACATATTTCTCTCAATGTGTAACACTTCCTGTTCATTGTTTCCAAGTGAAACATGCTTGAAATATTTCGCTGACTAATACTTACGAAAACATTCTTAAGTGAATTTTCACAGAGAACCCATCGTTTTATAGCCAGGATCATACACATGTGCATATATACAAGGGTCCTGATGAAGGATTAACACTAGGGGGTAAGCTAGATTTGACCCACAAAGTGGAAAGACTTCATGGCATATAACAATAGCTACTCCTTGGAAAGTCAACAAAGGGTTGCTGAAAGTCAGAACTGACTTGGCAAACACAACACATATATATCCGTTGGCTTCAGGGATTGAAACCACTTCGGAAAGACTCAGTGATTTTCAACATAAATGAGATAAGTATCTAGCTTACATAGCAATCAAAACTGTTGCTTTAATAGAATTCGATTTGTTGAAGAAACAATCACTGGTACTGCCTTCAAGGATGGTGAGCAAACCACCAACAGGAATGTGTCGCTATACACACTCTTGCAACACCAAACACCTGCATGGATACCAAGAGTCTTACATCACAATCCGGGTATGTTGTAAAACTCTGGAGATCAACAAACATTTAGAGCTGTGCAGCCTGCCACCATATCTGAATGGCACACTACTGACAGTTTCTTAGTTGACTTACAATTTAAAAGGAAAGAGATTTAACTGTTGGGAAATGTATATGCAATCTTCGTTTGTCCAGCAATTCCTCAATCAAAATTGTTCACAGAATGAAGCAATTGAAAGACAATGGAGTTCTCCATGAACTATTTGGAGCCCCCTCATTGCAGTGTATTTTGATGTTATGACACCTCCTGAGATTTTGTGAAGCACTAATTTCTGTTGTTGGAATCACACTCACCTCAAATGTCTCCCCTGGTTGTCAAGGTGATCCTTCCAGCCATGTGATTCCATGACTGCACCTGTGATGCATAATAACCAGGTGTTACTCTTCAGAAATTGTATGATTAAATGCTCACTGGGTAATTTTCCTCCATAATTAATGTTTCCAGCCACTAATCCAATCATTCAGGTTAAAGTCCATAATTAGAATCAAATGGGAATGATTAGAGGAAACAGAGGTTCCTAGTAAAAAAGACTCAGCCAGATTTTGCCATTCCAGCACGTTGACAAGTGTTAAAATGGAAAGTACTAGGAAATATTTCTATCAAGATTGAGAGGAGCAGTAACATACACAGGTATCATAAGGAGAGTTAAGTAGAAAGGATTCAGACATGCCCAAATGTAATGTTACAAAGGCAAAGGTCTCCGTGTCCACAGGTGCTAAAGGACAACTAAAATCAACAGAATAAGTTCAGGTATCTGTGAAGTTGGGTCTGCAAGCCAAAAGAAACTTTATGAAGCTGACTGATTTCCTTCATTCATGGACTATAATTACATTTCCTCAGGCTTCCTGACACATGGGCCTCAGTCACGCTTATTTCCAGTCTCCTCAGATGTTTCCTTAGCTTCTCTGGAAAATCAAATGGATAGAGCTACCATGGAGCTCAGGAGACTCAGTGTGGTGGTTTAGGATCAATCCCCCAGTCGCCTCTAGGACAATGTACACAAGTTCCCTAAGCGTTGAAACTGAAGCGATGGCAGTTCACAACAACATGGGGCTCATGGAGAAATGTACATCGCACAGAACACTTTGAAGCCCAATGAAAGATTCCCTGTCAATGTCACTGAGATAGCACTCTGTTCTCTAGAAGCTCTGAAGATTGACAGGTGTCAGTTCATTTGCATCAAAATCAAGACATCAATCTTGTCAGAAACCCAATAAAACTCTCAGAAAGACACCCA
>NW_006408964.1:940191-942901 GCF_000296735.1 Chrysochloris asiatica
ATACATAAATCTCTTAATGTGAAAGTGTGTTTTCACAGATTTCTCTTGTGATTAATAACCCTGACCCTCACAAAGGGTTATGAATGTAACTTAGGCCTTTAGGGGTTCCACTGGGACTCACCCTTCAGAGATTTGAGTGGGATTTTGCAGACAGTTTTAACTGTGCTTATTACAAGTTAAACGTATCATTCTGATAGAAACAAATTCATATTTATTTCTTTTTTTTGTTTGTTTGAATTTCTGCTATTATTTTCCAGTCCATATTAGTCAAAAGTTCTATCACCGATATAAACCCCAAGGTTTTAAGACCTCACATGTTTAGATGTAGAAAGATGCTATACTATATTATTAGTGATCCCTGAGATTTTAACCAAGTAAACCAATGGCATGAGCTGCATGGACAGGTTTAAGAAGTCTAAATAAATGTTACTCACTGTGGATTGTAACATATGTGAATAATATGTAGCATATACTAATGTGGACACATGTGTATATAAAACCACACCTGTGTATGTGTGTGCACTCACTACCAGTGTTAGCAACAACCTGATAAATGGTGGGAGGGCAAAGTGTAACACTTTACAGAATTCCTGTCAAGAAACATAGAAGAACTGATTACAACATCGAATTTGGTAAATACCACGTAATAACAATCATAGGTAACAATCAATTAATATCCTTACTAATTAAACGGTGAATGTAATGGACTTAATAGGACAAGTGGAAAGAAATGTACTAAATACAAAAATGTACTAACAGCCAAATACATAATCAGTACATTTCACTGAACACAGGATATGTTACATCAGTAAAAGACTTAAAAACAAACAAACAGAAAACCCGCATTTGATCAAGGTCGGTCATTGTCCTTATAATAGCCAAAGAGTTAGAAAGGCAAAATGACACATTAACAGAGGCAGTCTGCACATCTGATGTGGACACATCCCTGCAGTTACAAACATGCTGTCATGTGTCACTGAGAATCTCTGCTCACATTCAGCACTGTGTTTCAAGGCAGAGTCCCATGATCACAGTGTGGACGGAACATCCAGTTTCTGACACAACCTCTAAACTCTTGAGCTGTGATATGTGAGTGGAAGTAACAGCTTCCCCACGTTCCTCACACTCACAGCGACCTTCTCTTCAGTGAGCAGAGCTCCTCGATTGTAGTGGGATAAGCATCTAAACCCTCTGCTGCATTCCTTACACTGATAAGGGTTCTTTCTTTTTTGGAATCATGGCAAGTTTTGTGGAATCATGAGTAGTTCTTTACATTAATTTGCACATTCCTCTCCACTGTGCATCCTTAAATATGAAGTGATGTCTGAGTAACAAACATACACTTTCCCAAGTTGGCTACATTCATAAGACCTCTGCTAACTATGAGTTCACCTGTTTAGTGAGGATTGGTTTATCCATATTCCTTAAAATCATAGTGATTGTCTCCACTATGAGATATATGTCATATGTACAGTGAGGGATGAGGCATAAACAAACACTTTTACACACTGTTGACATTCATATGGCCTCTTTCCAGTGTGGCTTCTTCTATGTCTAGTGAGGATTGAGGGCTGCCTGAACATTTTCCCACACTGTGTACACTCATTAAATCGGGTCTCCACTGTGAGTCTGCAAGTGTTAATATGGTGTGAGGGACCCTCAAAGGCTGTCCCACATTCCTTACATTCATTGGGCCTCTCCCCACTGTGAGTCTGCATATATTTATAGAGGGATGAGTACCTACCAAAGATTTCCCACATACTTTACATTTATATGGCGTCTCTCCACTGTAGATTCTTCTATGTGTTGTGAGGCTTGACCCTTGAGTAAAGGATTTCCCATACTACTTACATTTATAGGGCCTCTCTCCACTGTGGATTCTTCTAAACTTTCACTCAATTCACAATAAAAACCTTAAAAAAAACCCCACGTATCATGGACTGCCAGAAGAGCAAACAAATCCGTGTCTTAAGAAATACAGACAAAATGCTTAGTAGCCAGAATGGTGAGACTTGGTCTCTCATACTTCAGACATATTGCCAGGAGGGATCAGTCCCTGGTAAGAACATCAACGACAAAGAGGAACCCCCCCCCCCAATTATATGTATTTGCAAAGTGTCAGCAGCAAAGGATTCAAGTGTAACAATAATTGTGATGTTGGTGGAAGACCAGGTAGGATTTCTTATGTTGTGCATAATGGCATTATGAGACAGAACTGACCCGACAGCACCTACAGTAACATACTGCACCACATTCATGGATATGTTTGCAGTAAGGGTAAATACCCATGTACAAATATCCTCTGTTAAACCTTTATATATCTATGGGCATAGTCCCACTCTCCTTCCCACACCATTCAGGTATCTACTGGTACATCACTATTATTGCAGTATTTACCCTATTTGCTTTAACTTTTGCAATACGCCCTGTGTTCCAATGAATTCATTTTGTCAACTTTCGTCTTGTTGTATGTTACCATCCCTGTCACCCAAGTTAACATGTGTCTACCCTCTAGCCTGATATGGCACTGTAGGATAAGCACTGGACTGCTGCTAATCACAAGGTCGGGAGTTCAAACCCACCAACTAAAACAAAACAAAAAACAAAAAAACAAACCAAATGGCCACAGCTGGACCTGAATTGGTTCCAACTAGAAAAAAGGCCTGAACGGGGAATGTGGAGCGGGACAAGCAGACAAAAGAGGAAATAG
>NW_006408964.1:943615-945813 GCF_000296735.1 Chrysochloris asiatica
AGTAACACCTTACAGCATTCCTGTTAAAAAACATAAAAGAATTGATTACAACATTGTATTTGGTCAATATCAGAGTAATAATAATCACAGGTAGCTTTCAATTAAGATAAAAATAAGAGCAAAGTATAATGAAGAAACAGAATATTAGCAGTCTCAAAGTGTTGTCTTACCAGAACCTTAACAATCAAAAGTGAAAACAATAGAGTTGTTAATAGGACAGAAAAGAAAGAAATGTACTAAATACCAAAATGAAAGTCTTAAACCAAATACATAATCAGTACATTTAACTGAACACAGGATGTTACAGCATTAAAAGACTTAAAAAAAGAGAAAACCCACATTCGACCAAGGTTAGTCATTGTCCTTTTTATAATAGCCAAAGAGTTAGAAAGACAAAAGGACACGTGAACAGAGACAGTCTACACCGCTGATGAGGACATGTCCCTGCAGTTACAAGGATGCTGTCATGTGTCACTGAGAATCTCTTCCCAATTCAGTGCCATGTTTCATGGCAGAATCCCATTCTCACAGTGTGGATGGAACAGCCAGTTTCTGACACCTCTCACTTGTCTTCAGTGAGCAGAGCTCCTCTATTGTAGTGTGATAAGCATATAAACCCTTTGCTTCATTCCTTACACTGATAAGGTTCTTTCCTTTTTGGAATCATGAGTAGTTCTTTACATTAATTTCACAGTCCTCTCCATTGTGCATCCTTAAAAACAAGTGAGGTCTGAGTAACAAACATACTATTTACCAAGTTGGCTACATTCATAAGGTCTCTGCTATCTGTGAGTTCATTTCTTTAGTGAGGGATGGACAACTAGGATTGGTTTCTCCATATTCCTAACATTCATAGTGAATTTCTCCACTATGAGATATCATATGTACAGTGAGGGATGAGGCATAAACAAACACATTTACACACTGTTGGCATTCAAATGGCCTCTTTCCAGTGAGGCTTCCTCTATGTCTAATGAGGATTGATGGCTGCCTGCACACTTTCTCACACTGTGTGCACTCATTAAATTGGGTCTCCACTGTGACTTTGCACGTGTGTAATGAGGTCTTTGAAAAAAATAAAGGATCTTCCACATTATTTACACTCATAGGGCCTCTCTCCACTGTGGATTCTTCTATGTCTTGTGAGGCTTGAGGCTCGGAAAAATGCTTTCCCACAATCCTTACATTCATAGGGCCTCTTTCCACTGTGGATTCTTTTATGTGTTGTGAGGTTTGAGAGGCAATGAAAGGATTTCCCACAATCCTTGCATTTATAAGGTCTCTCTCCACAGTGGGCTCTTCTATGTGTTGTGAGGTTTGATGATCTGAGAAAGGCTTTCCCACATTCCTTATATTCATAGGGCCTCTCTCCTCTATGAATTTGCATATATTCAGTGAGGGCTGTGGAAGACATAAAAGCTTTTCCACATTCTTTACACTCATGGCCTCTCTCTATTGTGGATTCTTCTATGTCTTGTGAGGTTTGAGGCTAGGAGAAAGGCTTAACCACATTCCTTACATTCATAGGGCCTCTCTCCACTATGAATTTGCATATGTTCAGTGAGGGCAGTGGAAGACATAAAAGCTTTTCCACATTCTTTACACTCATAGGGCCTCTCTCTATTGTGGATTCTTCTATGTCTTGTGAGGTTTGAGGCTAGGAGAAAGGCTTTCCCACATTCCTTACATTCATAGGCCCTCTCTCCACTGTGGATTCTTCTATGTGTTGTGAGGCTTGAGGCTCGGAAAAATGCTTTCCCACATTCCTTACATTCATAGGGCCTCTCTTCACTATGAATTTGCATATGTGCAGTGAGGGATGTGGAAAAAATAAAGGCTTTTCCACATTCTTTACACTCATAGGGCCTCTCTCCACTGTGGATTCTTCTATGTGTTCTGAGGTTCGAGGCTCGGAAAAACGCTTTCCCACATTCCTTACATTCATAGGGCTTCTCTCCACTGTGGATTCTTTTATGTGTTGTGAGGTTTGAGAGGAAACGAAAGGATTTACCACAATCCTTGCATTTATAAGGTCTCTCTCCAGTGTGGATTCTTCTATGTATTATGAGGTCTGAGAAGCCACGAAAGGATTTCCCACAATCCTTGCATTTATAAGGTCTCTCTCCACTGTGGATTCTTCTATGTGTTCTGAGGTTTGAGGCTCGTAGAAAGGCTTTCCCACACTCCTTACATTCATA
>NW_006408964.1:946363-953077 GCF_000296735.1 Chrysochloris asiatica
TAACGGCTGTGGAAGAAATTAAGGCTTTTCCACATTCTTTACACTCATAGCGGTTCTCTCCACTGTGGATTCTTCTATGTGTTGTGAGGCTTGAGACTCTCAAAAATGCTTTCCCACATTCCTTACATTCATAGGGCCTCTCTCCACTATGAATTCCGCTATGTGCAGTGAGGGCTGTGGAAGTAATAAATGCTTTTCCACATTCTTTACACTCATAGGGCCTCTCTCCATTGTGGATTCTTCTATGTGTTATGAGGTGTGAGAGTCGACGAAAGGATTTCCCACAATCCTTGCATTTGTAAGTTCTCTCTCCACTGTGGATTCTTCTATGTGTTGTGAGGTGTACTAATTGAATAAAGGCTTTCCCACACTCCTTACATTCAAAGGGCCTCTTTCCACTATGAATTTGCATGTGTTTACTGCACTGTGAGGAAAGTCTGAAGGCTTTCCCACATGGCTTACATTCATAAGGTTTCTCTCCAGTATGGATTCGTTTATGTGCACTCAGATCTGATGAATCCCTAAAAGGTTTCCCACACTCCTTAGATTCATAAGGCCTCTTTGCACCGTGGACTATTTTATGTCTTTTGAGCCCGTAGGCATGACTAGAGGCTTTCCCACTTTGATTACATTCATAGAGCCTCTCTCCACTGTGAGTTTGCAAATGTTGACTGTGCTGTGAGGAATCCCTAAAAGCTTTCCCACAATCTTTACATTCAAAAGTCCTCTGTCTGCTGTGAGTTCCTATATGTCCAGGGAGGAGTGATGCCTCACCAGAGGGTTTCCCACACTCCATATATTTATAGGGCCTCTCTCCACTGTGGATTCTTCTATGTGCACTCAGGTCTGATGAATCTGTAAAAGTTTTCCCACACTCTTTACTTTCATAAGGCATCTCTCTACAGTGACTACTTACATGTTGAGTGAGGGAGGAAGCCTCAGGAATTGCTTTCTTACATTCAGAAGGCTTCTCTCGCTTATGAGAGTTATTGTTTAAAGGACTAGTATGCATTCTAAAACATTCTTTACATTTGGATTGATGACCTTCCAAAGGTGTCCTAACTGGTGAGAAACTACAGAAAATTTCCATCCATTTCCTGAATTCATACCCTTCAATACTGGTGATTGCTGAGACAGGATTCTTGAGAGTCGTCGACATACAAAGGAAGCCTTTCCCACATATCTTACATTTATGGGTATTTTTCCCATTATGAGTTCTCACAGGCATGGTCAGGTGAGAAGGACATCTGTAATCTTCTCCACAGTCTGGACACTGATATGTACTGCTTCCAGTGTGAGCTCTACTACGATTGTTCTCTAGGGAATGATCCAGGAAGGCTCCTCCATACTCACAGCATTCAAAAGGATCTACTTCTGTGGAATCTACTTGGTGCACAGAAAGACCAGGAATCGGGCTGGAGGTTTCCCCACACTGGTTGCCTTCAGAACGTTCACACAGGTTTTCGATTGTACCAGTTCTGTTAAAAACAGGTAGTGTAAATATAAAACAATGGTGTCCTCTGCAAACTACTCCAAGGTCAGTAAGGAGACAAGATAATATAGTCATTTATCTTGTTGGAAATAAATGTCGCATGACAGCATTACCAAACACAGTGAACATGTATGTTTTTCCCTGAATTGTCTCAAGAATCATCTAGGATGACGACTACCATTTCCATCAATGTGCAACTCTTCCTGCTCATTGTGTCCAAGTGAAACATGATTTACATATTTCGCTGACTTATACTCCCATCATTTTATAGCCAGGATTATACATATATACATGGGTCCTGATGAAGGATTAACACTAGGAGGCAAGCTAGATTTGAACCACAAAGTGGAACGACTTCACGGCATGTAACAACAGCTACTCCTTGGAAAGTCAACAAAGGGTTGTTAAAAGTCACAATTGACTCGGCAAACACAACACATATATATCAGTGGGCTTCAGGGATTCAAACTACTTTGGAAGGACTCAGCAATTTCCAACATAAATGAGAGAAGTGTCCAGACTGCAAAGCAATCAAAACTGTTGTTTTAACAGAATTTGATTTGGTGAAGAAACAATCACTGGTACTGCATTCAAGGATGGTGAGCAAACCACCAATATGAACGTGTTGCTCTACACACTCCTGCAACCCCAAACACCTGCACGGATACCAAGAGTCTTACATCACACACCGGATATATTGTAGGACTCTGGAGATCAACAAATATTTAGAGCTGTGCAGCCTGCCACCATATCTGAATGGAACACTACTGACAGTTTCTTAATTGACTCAATTTAAAAGGAAAGAGATTTCACTGTTGGGAAATGCATATGCAACCTTCGTTTGTCCAGCAATTACTCAATTAAAATTGTTCACAGAATGATGCAATTGAAAGATGATAGAGTTCTCCATGAACTATTTGGAGCCCCCTCACTTCAGTGTATTTTGATGTTATGACACCTCCTGAGATTTTGTGAAGCACTAATTTCTGTTGTTTGAATCACACTCACCTCAAATGTCTACACTGGTTGTCAAGGTGATCCTTCCAGTCATGTGATTTCTTGATTGCACCTGTGATGCATAATAACCAGGTGTTACTCTTCAGATGTCTTATAATTAAATGCTCACTGGGTAACTTTTCTCCATCATTGATGTTTCCAGCCACTGATCCAAACATTCAGGTTAGACTCCATAATTAGAATCAAATGGGAATGATTAGAGGAAACAGAGGTTCCTAGTAAAAAAGACTCAGCCCCATTTTGCTATTCCAGCACTTTGACAAGTCTTAAAATGCAACATACTAGGAAATACTTCTATCAGAATGGAGAGGGACAGTACCATACACAGGTATCATTAGGAGAGCTAAGTAGAAAAGAATTAGACATACCACAAATGTAACATTACAAAGGCAAAGGGTCCCTGAGTCCACAGGTGCAAAAGGACAACTAAAATCAACAGAATAAGTTCAGGTATCTTTGAAGCTGGGTCTGCAAGTCAAAAGAAACTTTTTGAAGCTGACTGATTTCCTTCATTCGTGGGCTAAAATTATATTTCCTCGGGCTTCCTGACACATGGGCCTCAGTGACTCTTATTTCCAGTCTCCTCAGATTTTTCCTTAGCTTCTCTGAGAAAACAAATGGGTAGAGCTAACACGGAGCTCAGGAGACCCAGTGTGGTGGTGTAGGATAAATCCCCCAGTCGCCTCTAGGAAAATGTACACAGGTTCCATCAACACTGAAACCAATGTGATGGCAGTTCACAACAACATGGGGCTCATGGAGAAATGTACATCGAAAATAAGACTGTGATGACCAATGAAAGATTCCTTGTCACTGAGATAGTACTTTGTTCTGTAAAAGCTCTGATGATTGACAAGTGTGAGTTCATTTACATCAAAATCATGACATCAAACTTGTCACAAACCCAATAAAACTCTCAAAAAGGCACCCACAGGACAAGTCTCTCAGTGCATAAAAGTGTCCCCTGAAGTCAATGCTATGCTGTTGGCACTTAGAGAGGCCAAAGGCTTTTTTTATTCACAAGAGAAATGAAAGCTCAGCTTAGTGCATAGAGCTTTGCAATAGGGGAATCCTGGATGCATGAGCTCTATATAGAAGGTGACCATGCCTTTTGCTTTATAGGGTATTCTCGTTGCTCATTCCATATAATCAACCACAGCTGATGATTAAAATATTTTTACTCACAAAAGGAATTAAAAAAAAAAAAAGGAAAAACGAAGATGTCATTCATACCGACTGAAGCCAGGTTTCTCAAGGTTTCCATCATCACGTCTCTGTAGAATTTCCTCTGAGCAGGATCCAGCAAATCCCACTCTTTGTGGGTGAAGACCACAGCCACATCTTCAATGGTCACTGTACCCTAAAACATCCCATACATTCTGGGTCAGCAAAACAGCACAGACTACAACATATCTAAAAAGAAAAGGTGAGGCTGCCATTCCTGGGACCTTACCACAGGTACATAACACCAGGTTCTGTGCTCTCACAAGATCTGCTCAAAGAATACCAATTGACTTCCCCCTTTCAATGAAGACATTCACTAACTCACTGACTGCATCTTTTCACAAAAAGTCTGCACACCTTGAAATAAGACTGTCCAAAATTTTACTGTTAACGACAGACAGCAATCTATCCCTCTCTGTGTATGGTCTACAACAATTATAAAATACACCAGAAATGAAAGAGATGATCAGATCACATTCCTGTTGTGAATAAGCCATTCTATCTCCTTCCATAGACCAACCGGATCCTCCACAATCAGGAAGCACTAGGTGGGGCAGGGGAGGCCCTAACAACTCCGAGACAGTGCAAGAAAGGCAGTCCTTCAGCACAGAGCTGACCCCACAAGGATTCACGTCCAGATTTCCCCACTAAAGAGGACGGACACTCCAGTTATCTACAATCCAAAACCCATCACGTTCCAGTGAATTCGGACTCATCACACCCTTATATTTCCATGTGTCACCGAGTCGGTCCCACCTATATCGATCCTACATCAGGTTTCTTAGGAGCGGCTGGTGGGCTTGAACCGCCAACCCGGAGGGCAGTGGTGCAGTGGTGATCCCAGGACGCCCATGGACTCACCATTCCCGCGCTCCACCTTCGGGAAGTCTAAGAGCAGGTCCCCGACAGGACCCGGAGTTCCGCGGATTCAGACCGAGGGACGGGAGTGGACGCGGAGCTCGGGGCACGTTGGGAACAGACGCACAGTGGCCATCCGCGCCTCCAATCCTGGTCCTTTGTGGAGCGGAGTCGCTGACTGTGCGCCTCTCCCGGCTCCACGTGAGACCAGAAATGACGATAGATGGGCGGAGTCAGTGGACGTGCCCCAGGGGAAAGGCCTAAGTAACAAACAGGAAAACACACCCAACCTGAGCCGGGAATATAAGGGAGGACGGTAACCGGATAATGGGGATTCCACACTCACTGACCCGGGTCCTCTGACTCTAAGAAACATGAAGAGCACTTTGCTCCGTAAGGACGCACACCACGTCACCCGGGGACGCACACCACGTCACCAGAGGACCTAACGACATCTGCTGCCCTCCTACCTCTGACCTTTAGTCTCCAGGATGGCGAAGAAGAGACGGGGCCGGGCGGGAGACAGGGAGCAGCGCACTCGGACCTTAATATGAGTCTGCGGGGCACCTGCGGGTGGTGGGGTGGAACCAGCCGACGGGAGATGGAGACCACACGTACCTGTCGCTGGAGTAGAAGAAAGCGCAATGGGAAATGAAACTTCCGCTTTCTGTATTTGTGTGCTGGTTTGGTGCATTAGAAAAATGGTTCCGTGCGGAAACGTAGTGGAATCTCGCTGATTGATATCTTGGTGTTCAATGGATTCTCTGGCGTTTGGAATCTGGTTAAGATTCTTGTTTCCTCTACGGAGAAAAGCATAGGGTTTCAAGGAGAATATGAAGGGAAATGCGGATTTCAGTCCTCCAATATATGCTTGTGGGGCAGAGAAAGTTCCAAAGTTCAGATTTGACCCTTTGAAACAGTTTTACTGTTTTTGGCAGACAGAGTTTCTTCGCTCTTCATAAACATTTCCCCATCTTGAATTGTTGACATCTGTCTTTTGGCTTCTGTTTCAGGGATTGTCATCGCTCACATATCACCTGCCTTTAACCAACGGCATGATTAAAACTAATAGGGACAGCTTAGGGGAAAGGAGACAGGGAGCTGAGCCTGAGACCACGATAGACCAAATACCATCAGGTGTGAGAACAACAAGGAACCAAAACAAAAGGGAGTCAGTTATTCTGTCAAAATAGTAAGAGGCACACACAACCACAAAGAAAACAGAAGGCGCATCACCCCATTCCCGAGAAGCCTGTGTCCTCTTACGAACAATCAAATAAGCATTCCTCCACTTTAATAAGACAATCAGTGAGGGGCAGCCTCAGACCTGCTCCTGGCGGAGTACATCTGGGACCAGGAATAGAAAACTCTACTTAATCCATGATCCATAATCCACAGGGTCTTTTCCACTCACACAGACAGACCCAATTCTGTCTTTGAAGAGTGCTTTTGCTTTGCAAAAAACGGTTTCTGACCGAATGCTTGTCGTCTGCATGAAATTGAGAGGCAGCGATTCAGTTGAGGCTGATTCTTCAGACTACTGACAGATGGCGAGGAAGGAGAACCTAGTCTGTTATCTATAAATGGTGAAGACACTCAGATAATTTTCCTGGGTAAGAGGTAGGAAGATGCCAGCTGTTCTGAAGGCCAATAGATATCCTAAGAAGGACTTTTGAAAACCGCAGTTACTTTTTTTTTTTAATGCCTTTCTCATACTGTGCCGTGATCTTCAGGGTACAACATGATCAGAATCAATCTTGATATACAGTCATAGCATGTACTCTGCCATAGAGTATCATCACTGACTGAAAAATAATCCAGGAAGACATATTTATTGGCAACTCCAATGTCGAGCTAAATTGAACAAGTAATGTCCTTTCCATGTGTCAATTGTACAAAGTCATGTGAAAACCCTACATTTTGGTTTTACTTTAGCTTACTCCACAAGGACTTTTATATCTACACAAACACTTGGATCTTAGGAAGTTCCATTTATTTTTACTGAAACAAGTGCTTTAAACGCAAAGTAATGGATGACACATTCACTGAGATACAGTTAAAAATAACAATAAAACTAAAGTCACAGTGACCCAGTGTTCTGGCGTTATGTAAGAATTCAGTTG
>NW_006408964.1:953507-954504 GCF_000296735.1 Chrysochloris asiatica
ATTTGTTGCAGTAATAAATAAGTATGATGGAGCACAAGGATTGGAGAATTCATGCTTTTCACACACCTGAAATCCTCAAGGAAAAGCATTTCACACTGAGGTACCAAAAGAAAATAAAAAATGGGACTGAAGTCTCATCATAGAATCCGGCTAGACTCACTGAGCTTAGCTTCATATGTTTGGTGGCATCACAAAAGCACCAACACCACATATAACCACCCCACCCCCAACAGTCAGACCTTGACCTACGAACTCTCTTCCTAGTTTTCAAATCCATAAAGCACTATGACAGGTGAAATATAGCTTTAGAAGTCCACCAAAGATGGTACAGTATCTAGGGGAAGTCAAGAAAATTGTTCACATGAGACAAGAAGACCTCTGGTGGCCCGGGTTCCAGTGTCTTCACCCAGAATTGCTCCATCTTCCTGCTCTGGTCAACATGCCGCCATCCAACATGGAGCACCAAGGCCAGGCATGGCAACTCTCACACTCTATGATCGTGGCAGCTCTCAGGGTCACAAAAGGAAGTTGACTCTGGGTGTCCGAAGCTTGAACTGCTACCTATGTGTATGTATGCAAGGGTCCAGGTTGGTGGTGGGAGTGGAATCACTAGTTAGTTTAGAAACAGATGAATGATGTTTGGTCCACATATCTGTCAGAGCTCTTGTAGTTTACGATGTTTCAAAATGGCCACCCTAGGTCCTCAGCTGCCTGGACTGTACTATTTCTCCTGGCTGCACAGTGGAGACCTTAAGTGGAAGAAGGGTGGGGAGGAGTCAGTGTTGAGTAAGCAGGGAGTGAACAGTTACTGGCTTCCTCTCAGACTCAGGACAAGGCCCCACCCCGAGGGCATTTGCACTAAAGGAAGAAGAGGCTCTAGCCTCCAGAACTCAAGCCTGCGTTCTTCATGTGTTGTTGTTGTTGTCAGGTGCCATCGAGTCAGAACCGACCCATAGCGACCTTATGCACAGCAGAACTAAACAATGTCCGATCCTGG
>NW_006408964.1:954949-957443 GCF_000296735.1 Chrysochloris asiatica
ACTGCTGCTTTTGTGAATGTTGATAGTTGATCCACTCCTAGGGACCTCCGCTCCTAGACTGGAAAGTTAATCACTTCCCTCCTTGCTATAAAATGTCTACCTTTATATTTCTAACCCTCACAGTCAGTCCTGATGACAATTATTCACTTTGTATGACAAGAGACCTATCTGCATTTTATTTCATCAGGCTTGCCTAGACAGATTCAATACTACTCACTGGAGATTCTACTTTCCTCCAGGCCCTCTAAATCTAGGTTCCCTCTTGAAAGCTTGTAAGCCAGTCATTTCTTGCCTTTATAGCTACCCCCATCCCCCCAATTCTGGGTAGTCATTATCCAAGTTGCCCATCCCTGTCCTCTCCATGTGTGGAGGGGGTGGGAATGATTCATGCTGTTAGGATTTGTTCCCTCTTTTGAGCTACTGCATCCATATGTGTAGGTGAAGTTCATCATATTGTATCAGAATGGATACTACTCAGGGGTGATTATACCTTCCTCCACGCCCTCTGGATTTAGATTCCCTCTTGAAAGCTTGTAAGCCAGTCACTTCTTGACTTTTTAGTCCCCCCTTTTGTGTAGCCAATGTCCAACTTGCCCATCCCAGTCTACTCTGTGTATGCAAGTGGTGGGAATGATCTTTGCTATAAGGATTTGTTCCTTCTTTTGAGCTACTGCATTCATAGGTGTAGGTCAAGGTCATCAACTTATATCAGATTACTCTTTTTTTCCTCTTCTTTCTTCTTCCAGATGAGCTCTGATCATCCAATCAATGAAGCCAGGTCAAGTGGGTATTATCTGTAAGTGTGGGTATTCTTGTGCATATGCCCTCTCCTCTTATCAGCTGGATGCTTCACTCTCCCCTCTAGTCCTCTGTGGCTATGTCACTGACTCGGGGCCCGAGAGTCCCCAGATATTGAAACACTGTTGGCCAACCAGGTCTCCACCCGAGTTCACAGGTGTCTATTGAATGTTGTAGGGCTTAGCTCACGGCTTCATTGCTGTTTTCCCTCACTTCCCCTTACCGGTGATAAACATGGTCACCTACCAGAGGGTGTATTCCCACTGAGTCTTAGTTTTGGAAGGGAGTTTGCTCTGAGGGATCCCGACCACTTGCCTTAATGTCTCCTGGGCAAGCAACTTGCTTGTTCTTGTAGTAACAGTTGGTCTGCCTCTATTGTCTTGTATTTTCCTGTAGGTCTTTCTTTCAAGAAGTATCTTTTGTTCTTCTAGCCTTTCCAGGCTGGTGGGCTCCTTCTTTCAAGTGGAAATTTCCCACCTCTGAAGATTCTCGATGTGGTTCAGGATTCCATCTGTAGTCTTATATAATGTAGAGGCTCCACAGAAAGCCTCCTTCACTGGGCACATTGTAGCTCCATTTTAGTTATTCCAATCAGTTATAGGCAGAAGATGGACTTACAAGCTCCCTATGGTTACATTTCTGGCTATTCCTTTCTCTCCCCATCGAGTGTCTATTTTATGATATAATGCAAGGAAAATCAAGATTCAAAAGAGCCAAGCATCTTAACATTATTTACTTCCTTTTCCCCATTCCAACCATGTCTCAATCTCTGTATCCCAGAGCCCTGTTGTTCCAAGGTTGTGCATACATCATTATTTACCTTTGTCCCATCTTTTTGCTATTGTAAATAGTGCTGCTATGAACATTAGTGTGCATATAACTTTTCGTGTTATGCTGGAGGGTTGCAAAGCATTGTGCTGGGCGGGGATACACAGGATGAGACATGGGAAGGTGCTGGGAGACCCCACACACCCCATACACCAGCTGTGGTCTCCCGCCACTCTCCTACTGTAATGGGGCACCTGTGGTGCCAAGATTGTTTTATTTCAGTCTGGATGAAGCACAATGGAGATCAAGGCCAAAGCGACCATCCTGGCCCCATCATTACAAAGGAGGGCTCCCTCTCCAGATTCCCTAACCGCCCCTCAGTCCATGTGTATCCCCGTTTCCTGAAAATAAATCCATGGTTCTTATACTGGTCAGTTTGTATGGGGAGGGGCCTTGAATTGAAATATGAAAAAGCATATCCAATGAAAAAGCAATTGTTTACATAGGCTTGTATCAGATACATTAAAAATACATAAAAAGAGTAGCAACAGGCTTAGATTTTCTAACTGATGAACTTGATGAACACTTATTTAAGAAACCATATTCAAGTCATCATCTCTTGCAGAAGCTGGGCAAATTGCAAACTAAATTTATGAGTATCACCCACATACTAAAGTCAGACAAAGGTACTATATGTTATGAAAACTACTTATATGAAAACTATATTGTATGAATCCTACTATATTAATTGAAAACTCAATTAAAATTAGTAAACTTAGGAAATTGTATCCAACAGTGTATAACCAAAGGATACACCCTTCACTCTTGCACAATGACAGCCACCACACAACTCCTGTCCCTCCAGGAATCTAGAGTCCTCAGCTGCTCTGTCTTTCCAAGTCATCATCTCTGGGTCAGGGCTTATCTG
>NW_006408964.1:970301-970704 GCF_000296735.1 Chrysochloris asiatica
TGCATTAGACTATTTCTCAAAATTGTCACTGTTTCTAGCTGTTCTAACCCAGAAATGGAAAGAAATACAACAGTTGGTTGCATTCAAGCTGTGAGGGATTGTTGTCTTATGACACAGAAAGCCATCAGTCAGGAAGGGACTATATTTAGTGAAGATACATGTACCTTACAGTAGACCTTGGTGGTGGTGGTGGTGGTGGAGGTGTGCCGGGGAGTCGGTTCTGACTAATAGCAAACCTGTTTAGGGTTACCGAGGTTGTAAATCTTTCCAAGAGCAGAAAGCCTCATCTTTCTCCTGTGGAATGCCTGTTAGTTTCTAACTGCTGACTGAAAGTTAACAGCCCAACTAGTATCCACGCCCCTACCAGACATCGGACAATCTCTTTGATATCTCAAGCAAGCAA
>NW_006408964.1:972483-976189 GCF_000296735.1 Chrysochloris asiatica
CCCGCCTAGAGAGATTGACTACTACTCACTGGAGATTCTACCTTCCTCCAGGCCCTCTTGAAAGCTTGTAAGCCAGTCACATTTTGCCTTTCAAGACCCCCACCCCATTTTGTATAGGCAATGTCCAACTTGCCCATTCCTGTCTACTGTGTGCGTGCAGGGGGTGGGAATGATTCTTGCTGTAAGGATTTGTATCCTCTTTTGAGCTACTGCTTCCATAGGTGTAGTTCAAGTTCATCAAATTGTATCAGATTACTCTTTTTTTCCTCTTCTGGTTGAGCTCTGATCATTCAGTCATTGAAGCCAGGACAAGTGGATATTATCTGCAAGTGTGAGTGCTCTTGTACATATGCCCTCTTGACGCTTCACATTCCCTTCTAGTCCTCTGTGGCTATGTCACTGACTCTGGGTCCGAGAGTCCACATGTCTTGCACACTGATAGCCAAGCAGGTCTTCACCCGGGTTCACAGGAGTCTATTGAACATTGTAGGTCTTAGCTCGCCACTTCATTGCTGTTTTTCCCTCACTTCTCCTTGTCGGTGAAGAGAGTGGTCACCAATCAGAGCATGTATTCGCATTCAGTGTTAGTCTTGGAATGGGGTTTGCACTGAGGGGACCCGACCACTTGCTTTGAAGTTTCTTGGACAAGCAATTTGCTTGTTTTTGTAGTAACAATCGGTCTGCCTATGTTGTTTTATATTTTTCCTGTAGGTCTTTCTTTCAAGGAGTATCTTCTGTTCTTCTAGCGGCTCCAGGCTGGTCTGCTTGTCATTTCAAGTGGAAATTTCCCATCTCTGGAGATCTGGATGTAGTTCAGGCTTCTACCTATAGTCTTATGTATTGCAGAGTCTCCGCAGGAAGTCTCCTTCACTGGGCACGTTGTATCCCCATTTTAGGTATTCCAATCAGTTACATCAAGAAGATGGAGTTACAAGCTTTCTATGGTGATGTTTCTGGCTATTCCTTTCTCTTCCCCTCCAGGGTCTATTTTATAACTCAAAAGACAGCCAAACATCTTAACATTATTCCCCTCTTTTCCCCATTCCAACCCTGTCTCAGTCTATGTATCCCAGAGCCCTGTGGTTCCAAGGTAGTGCATACATCATTATTTACCTCTATCCCAAACCCATTGAGACCTGCCTAATTGTTCTACCCCATGGGGTTTCCGTTTCCCAAGGCTGTCACCTTTTGCCTTGTCATCAATGAATACGTGATACCTTGCTGAATCAGAGTGTGAGGGACATTTTAGGTCTCAGCAGTCATTGATGATGTGGATCAGGGTGAGCGCCAGAAGAGTGGGCCTTCCTGGATGTTGCACATATGAAATTCTGCAGAGCTGTGAGGATGGAATCCTAGAGAGACTTGGCCTCACTGGGGGAGAATGAGACCTTTTATTGTGATAGGTATTCCTGTAGTCAGGAGAATAATTTACACACCAGGATTACTCTAGTATTTGTGTTGAGGAATGGGAATACACTGTTACATAAAACAAGAACCATCTCATATTCTATGGAGCTTCTATATCCTGGATGCCCCAGATACATAAATCTCTTAATGTGAAAGTGAGTTTTCACATATTTCTCTGGTGATTAACAACCCTGACACTCACAAAGGGTTATGAATGTAACTTCTGCCTTTAGGGGTTCCATTGGGACTCACCCTTCAGAGATTTGAGTGGGATTTTGCAGAGACTTTTAACTGTGCTTATTACAAGTTTAACGTTTCATTGTGATACAAATGAACTCATACGCATTTCTTCTTTTTTTAGTGTTTTAATTTTTGGCATTATTTTTTGTTCCATAGGATCATAAATCAAAAGTTGTATCATCGATATAAACCGCTAGAGATTAAGACCTTACATATTTAGATGTAGAAAGATGCTGTACTAAATTATTAAATTGATCTCTGAGATTTTGGCACAGTAAACTAACGGCATGTGCTGCGTGGACAGGTTTAAGAAGTCTAAGTAAGTGTTCCTCACTGTGGATTGTAATATATGTGGATAATATGCAACATATACCAAGGTGCACACAGGTGTGCATAAGACCACACCTGTACATCTGTGTGCACTACCAATGCTAGCAACAATTTAATAAATGGTGGGAGGGCAAAAAAGTAACACTTTACAGAATTCCTGTTAAGAAATATTGAATTGATTACAACATAGAATTTGGTAAATACCACAGTAATTATAACCATAGGTATCAACCAATTAATATAAAATAGTAGCAAAATATGGTGAAGAAACAGAATATTAGCAGTCTCAAAGTGTTGTCTTATGAGAACCTTAATAATTAAAAGGTGAAAATAATGGACTCGATAATAGGACAGAATGAAAAGAAATGTACTAAATATAAAAATCAAAGTCTTAAAACCAAATACATAATCAGTACAATTAATTAAACACAGGACATGTTACATCAGTAAAAACCTTAAAAACCCAGAAAACCCGCATTTGATCAAGACTGGTCATTGTCCTTATTATAATAACCGAAGAGTTAGAAGGACAAAATGACACGTGAACAGAGACAGTCTGCACAGCTGATGAGGACACATCCCTGCAGTAACAAACACGCTGTCATGTGTCACTGAGAATCTCTGCCCAAGTTCAGTGCCTTCTTTCAAGGCAGAGTCCCATGATCACAGTGTGGATGGAACATCCAGTTTCTGACATAACCTCTCTTGAATTGTGATACAAGAGTGGAAGTAACAGCTTCCCCACGTCACTCACAAGCACAGCGACCTTCTCCTAAGTGAGCAGAGCTCTTCTATTGTAGTATGATAAGCATCTAAATCCTCTGCTGCGTTTGTTACATCAATAAGGGTTCTTTCCTTTTTGGAATCATAGCAACTTTTGTGGAATCATGAGTAGTTCATTACATTAATTTGCACATTCCTCTCCACTGTGCATCCTTAAATATGAAGTGAGGGCTGAGTAACAAACATAGGATTACCCAAGTTGGCTACATTCATAAGGTCTCTGTTAAATAACTGTGAGTTCATCTCTTTCGCGAGAGATGGACAACTAGGAGTGGGTTCTCCATATTCCTTACACTCATAGTGACTTTCTCCATTGTGAGATCTCATATGTACAGTGAGGGATGAGGCATGAACACAAGTTATTACACACTGTTGACATTCAGATGGCCTCTTCCCAGTGTGGATTCTTCTATGTCTAGTGAAGATTGAGGCCTGCCTGAAGACTTTGCCACACTGTGTACACTCATTAAACCCGGTCTCCACTGTCAGTTTGTCCATGTGTAATGTGGTCTGAGAAATCCTTAAAGGCTGTCCTACATTCCTTACATTCATGGGTCCTCTCCCCACTGTGGTTTGCATGTTTACGGAGGGATGAGTACTTATTAAAGACTTTCCCACATACTTTACATTTATATGGCCTCTCTCCACTGTGGATTCTTCTATGTGTTATGAGGTGTGAGAGTCCATGAAAGCATTTCTCACAATCATTGCATTTATAAGGTCTTCTCCACTGTGGATTCTTCTGTCTTGTGAAGTTTCCTAATTCAATAAAGGCTTTCCCACACTGCTTACATTGATAGGGCCTCTCTCCACTGTGGATTCTTCTATGTGTTATGAGGTGTGAGACTCCATAAAAGCATTTCTCACAATCATTGCATTTATAAGGTCTTCTCCACTGTGGATTCTTCTATGTGTTGTGAGGGTTGACCCTTGAGTAAAGGATTTC
>NW_006408964.1:976314-983159 GCF_000296735.1 Chrysochloris asiatica
TCATAGGGCCTCTCTCCACTATGGATTCTTCTATGTGTTGTGAGGGTTGACCCTTGAGTAAAGGATTTCCCACACTGCTTACATTCATAGGGCCTTTCTCCACTGTGGATTCTTCTATGTCTTGTGAAGTTTCCTAATTCAATAAAGGCTTTCCCACACTGCTTACATTCATAGGGCCTCTCTCTACTGTGGATTCTTCTGTGTGTTGTGAGGTGTGAAGCTTGGAGAAAGGCTTTCCCACACTCCTTACTTTCATAGGGCTTCTCTCCACTGTGGATTCTTCTATGTTTTGTGAGGCTTGACTGTTGAGTAAAGGATTTCCCACACTGCTTACATTCATAGGGCCTCTCTCCACTGTGGATTCTTCTATGTGTTGTGAGGGTGGACCTTTGAGTAAAGGATTTCCCACACTGCTTACATTCATAGGACCTCTCTCCACTATGGATTCTTCTATGTGTTGTGAGGGTTGACCTTTGAGTAAAGGATTTCCCACACTGCTTACATTCATAGGGCCTCTCTCCACTGTGGATTCTTCTATGTCTTGTGAAGTGTGCTAACTCAATAAAGGCTTTCCCACACTCCTTACATTCATAGGACCTCTCTCCACTGTGGATTCTTCTATGTGTTCTGAGGGATGATGCTCTGAGAAACGCTTTCCCACACTGCTTACATTCATAGGGCCTCTCTCCACTGTGGATTCTTCTATGTGTTATGAGGCTTGACAGGTCAGTAAAGGATTTCCCACACTGATTACATTCATAGGGCCTCTCTCCACTGTGGATTCTTCTATGTGTTGTGAGGTGTGAAGCTTGAAGAAAGGCTTTCCCACACTGCTTACATTCATAGGGCCTCTCTCCACTATGACTTCACATATGTGCAGTGAGGGCTGTGGAAGAAATAAAGGCTTTTCCACATTCTTTACACTCACAGCGAGTCTCTCCACTGTGGATTCTTCTATGTGTTATGAGGTTTGAGGGTCGACAAAAGGATTTCCCACAATCCTTGCATTCATAGGGCCTCTCTCCACTGTGGATTCTTCTATGTATTCTGAGACCTGACCATTGAGTATAGGATTTCCCACATTCCTTACATTCATAGAGCCTCTCTCCACTGTGGATGCGTCTATGCGTTGTGAGGTTTGAGGCTTGGCAAAAGGTTTTCCCACATTCCTTACATTCATAGGGACTCTCTCCACTATGAATTTGCATAGGTGCAGTGAGGGCTATGGAAGAAATAAAGGCTTTTACACATTCCTTACATTCATAGGGCCTCTCCCCACTGTGGATTCTTCTATGTTGTATGAGGTTTGAGTCATAGATATAGGTATTCCCACATTCCTTACATTCATAGTGCCTGTCTGCACTGTGTGTCCGCATGAGTCTACTGCCCTTTGAGGACAGTCTGAAGACTTTCCTACATTGCTTACATTCATAAAGCTTCTCTCCGGTGTGTATTCTTCTATGTGTAGTCAGGCCTGATGAATCCCTAAAAGTGATCCCACACTCCTTACATTCATAAGTCCTGTATGCACAGTGGACTATTTTATGTCTTGTGAGCCCATAGGCACTGCTAATGGCTTTCCCACATTGATTACTTTCATAGAGCCTATCTCCACTGTAGTTTGCAAAGGTCCACTGTGCTGTGAGGAATCCCTAAAGGCTTTCCCACACACTTTACATTCAAAAGGCCTCTGTCTGCTATGAGTTCCTATATGTCCAGGGAGGAGTGACGCCTCACCTGAGGCTTTCACACATTCTGGATATTCATAGGGCCTCTCTCCACTGTGGATTCTTCTATGTGCAGTCAGGTCTGAGGAATCTCTAAAAGTTTCCCTACACTCTGTACATTAATAAGGCATCTCTCCACTGTGACTACTTTCATGTTGAGTGAGGGAGGAAGCCTCAGGAATTGCATTCTTACATTCAGAAGGCTTCTCTCTATAAGAGTTATTGTTTAAAATGAGAGATGAAGGACTAGTATGCATTCTAAAACATTGTTTACATTTGGATTGATGACCTTCCAAAGTGTCCTAACTGGTAAGAAACTACAGAAAATTTCCATCCACTTGCTGAATTCATACCCTTCAATACTGGTGATTTCTGAGGCAGATTCTTGAGGGTCAACATAAACAGGAAGCCTCTCCCACATATATTATATTTATGGGAATTTTTCCCATCATGAATTCTCACAGGCGTGGTCAGGTGAGAAGGACACCTGCAGTCTTCCCCACAGTAAGGACACTGACATGTACTGCTTCCAGTGTGAGCTCTACTATGATTGTTCTCTAGGGAATGATCCAGGAAGGCTTCTCCATACTCACAGCATTCAGAAGGATTTACTTCTGTGGGATCTACTTGGTGCACAGAAAGACCAGGAATCGGGCTGGATGTTTCCCCACACTGGTTGCCTTCAGAACGTTCACACAGGTTTTCGATTGCACCAGTTCTGTTAAAAACAGGTAGTGTAAATGTAAAACAATGGTGTCCTCTGCAAACTACTCCACTGTCAACAAGGAGACAGAAAAAATAAGTCATTTATGTGGTTGGAAACAAATGTTGTCACATGACAGCATTACCGAACACAGTGAACATGCATGTCTTTCCCCTGAGTTGTCTCAAGATTCATCTAGGACAACGACTACCATTTCTGTCAATGTGTAAGACTTCCTGCTCATTGTGTCCAACTGAAATATGCTTTAAACATTTTGCTAATACTTACGAAAACTTTCTAACGTAAATTTTCAAAGAAACCAACGTTTTACAGACAGCATTATACACATTTACAGATATACATGGGTCCTGATGAAGGATTAACACTAGGTGGTAAGCTAGATTTGAACCACAAAGTGGAACGACTTCAAGGCATGTAACAACAGCTACTTCTTGGAAAGTCAACAAAGGGTTGCTAAAAGTCAGAACTGACTTGGAAAACACAACACACATATATCCGTCGGCTTCAGGGATTCAAAACACTTTGGAACGACTCAGCAATTTCCAGCATAAATGAGAGAAGTGTCCACATTGCCTAGCAATCAAAACTGTTGTTTTAATAGAATTTGATTTGGTGAAGAAACAATCACTGGTACTGCATTCAAGGATGGTAAGCAAACCACCAATATGAACGTGTCACTCTACACACTCCTGCAACATCAAACACCTGCATGGATACCAAGAGTCTTACATCACAGCCCGGATATGTTGTAGGACTCTGGAGATCAACAAACATTTACAGCTGTGTAGCCTGCCACCACATGTTGGGGACCAAAAGGCTTACAGGCCTCACAAAACTTTAAGGCTGGGTCTAACCAGACAGTGTCTGCTTATTAACACAGCAGGGAAGGTAGCTTTCCCAAGGTAGCCTGACTCACAGTAAAGAACAGACTTGTAACTATGCAAAACAGCACTGACTTGCAGAACCACCCTATATATACACTGAGATTGGAAATAAACTTTGTCACTAGCAATCAGCTGTGTTCGTTAATCCTCGCCTCTCCTTCGGGAAACCTACGCAGTGGTCTGAGCAGTCCTCGGTCCCCGATAACCACATCTGAATGGCATACTACTGACAGTTTCTTAATTGACTCACAATTTAAAAGGAAAGAGATCTGATTGTTGGGAAATGAGCATGCGACCTTTCTTTGCCCAGCAATTACTCAATCATAATTGTTCACAGAATGATGCAATTGAAAGATGATGGAGTGCTCCATGAACTATTTGGAGCCCCCTCACTTCAGTGTATTTTGATGTTATGACACCTCATGAGATTTTGTGAAGCACTAATTTCTGTTGTTGGAATCACACTCACCTCAAATGTCTCCCCTGGTTGTCACGGTGATCCCTCCAGCCATGTGATTCCATGACTGCACCTGTGATGCATTTATAATAACCAGGCGTTACTCTTCAGAAATTGTATGATTAAATGCTCACTGGGTAACTTTCCTCCATAATTAATATTTCCAGCCACTGATCCAATCATTCAGGTTAAAGTTCATAATTAGAATCAAATGGGAATGATTAGAGGAAACAGAGGTTCCTAGTAAAAAAGATTCAGCCCCATTTTGCTATTCCAGCACTTTGACAAATCTTAAAATGCAACACACTAGGAAATACTTCTATCAAGATGGAGAGGGACAGTAACATACACAGCTATCATTAGAAGAGCTAAGTAGAAGGAATTAGACATGCCACACATGAAACGTTATAAAGGCAAAGGGTCTCCGTGTCCACAGGTGCAAAAGGACAATTAAAATCAACAGAATCAGTTCAGGTATCTGTGAAGTTGGGTCTGCAAGCCAAAATAAACTTTTTGAAGCTGATTTATTTCCTTCATTCATGGGCTAAAATTACATTTCCTCGGGTTTCCTGACACATGGGCCTCAGTGACTCTTATTTCCAGTCTCCTCAGATTTTTCCTTAGCTTCTCTGAGAAAACAAATGGGTAGAGCTACCATGGAGCTCAGGAGACCCAGTGTGGTGGTATAGGATCAATCCCCCAGTTGCCTCTAGGAAAATGTACACAAGTTGCCTAAGCATTGAAACTGATGCGATGGCAGTTCACAACAACATGGGGCTCATGGAGAAATGTACATCGCAAGGAACACTTGATGACCAATGAAAGATTCCTTGTCACCGAGATAGTGCTCTGTTCTCTAAAATCTCAGAAGATTGACAGGTGTGACTTCATTTACATCAAAATCATGACATCAAACCCAATATCATGTCAGAAACCCAATAAAACTCTCAGAAAGGCACCCACAGGACAAGTCTCTCAGCGCATGAAAGTGTCCCCTGAAGTCAATGCTATGCTGATGGCACTTAGAGAGGCCCAAGGCTTGTTTTATTCACAAGAGAAATGAAAGCTCAGTTTAGTGCATAGAGCTTTGTATTAGGGGAATCCTGGATACATGAGCTCTTTATAAAAGGGGACCATGCCTTTTATTTTACAGGGTGATTCCATTGCTCATTCCAGATAAGCAAGCACAGCTGATGAGTAAAATATTTTTGTTCACTAAAGGAATAAAAAAAAAAGAAAAAGGAAGATGTCATTCATACCGACTGAAGCCAGGTTTCTCAAGGTTTCCATCATCACGTCTCTGTAGAGTTTCCTCTGAGCAGGATCCAGCAAATCCCACTCTTCGTGGGTGAAGACCACAGCCACATCTTCAATGATCACTGGACCCTAAAACATCCCACACAGTCTCAGTCAGCAAGGCTGCACTTATACCAAGATGTCTTAAAACAAAAGGTGAGGCTGCCATTCCTTGGACCCTTAGAATCCACAGGTACATAACACCAGGTTCTGTGCTCTCGCGAGATCTGCTCAAAGAACATCGACTGGCTTCCTCCCTTCACTGACTACATTCACTAAATCACTGACTACATGTTGTCACAAAAACTCCGCTCACTCAGAAATAGACTCTCCAAAATTTTACTGTGAACGACAGCAGTCTATCCCTCTCTGTGTATAGTCTACAACAATTAGAAAATATACCAGAAATGAGAGAGATGATCAGATCACATTCCTGTTTTGAATAAGCCATTCTATCTCCTTCCATGGACCAAACGGATCCTCCACAAGCAGGGAGCACTAGGTGGGGCAGGGAAGGCCCTAACAACTCAGAGACAGTGCAGAAAGGCAGTCCTTCAGCACAGAGCTGACCCCACAAGGATTCACATCCAGATTTCCCCACTGAAGACGGTGGACACCCCAGTTATCTACAATCCCAAACTCATCAAGTTCCAGTGAATTCGTACTCATAACAACCTTACATTTCCATGTGCCACCGAGTAGGTCGCACCCATATCAATCATCCATAGGGTTTCCTAGGAATGGTTGGTGGGCTTGAACCGCCGACCCTGAGAACAGCGGGACAGTGATCATCCCAGGACGTTGATGGACTCACCATTCCCATTCCCGCACTCCACCTTCGGGAAGTCTAAGGGCAGGTCCCCGACAGGAATCATCTCATATTCTATGAAGCTTCCATATGCTGGATGCCCCAGGAACACAAATCTCTTAATGTGAAACTGTGTTTTCATTTACTTCTATTGTGATTAATAACCCTGAAACTTACAAAGAGTTATGAATGTAACTTCTGCACTTAAGGGTTCCTTTGGTATTCAACCTTCAGAGATCTGAGTGGGATTTTGCAGAGTTTTAACTGTGCTTATTTCAAGTTCAACATATCATTTTGATACAATTGAACTCATACTTGTTTCTTTTACTTTTCTGTTTGAATTTCTGGTATTATTTTTGGGTCCATAGAAGTCAAAAGTTCTATCATGGATATAAACCCCTAGGGTTTTAAGACCTCAAATGTTTAGATGTAGAAAGATGCTATACTAAATTATTAAAGTGATCTCTGAGATTTTAGCCCAGTAAACCAACGGCATATGCAGCGTGGACAGCTTTAAGACGTCTAAATAAGTGGTACTGTGGATTGTAACATATGTGAATAATATGTAGCATATACTAATGTGGACACGTGTATGTAAGGCCATACCTGTGTATGTGTGTGCACTCACTACCAATGTTAGCAACAATCTGATAAAGGGTGGGAGGGCAGAATATTAGCAGTCTCAAACTGTTGTTCTATTAGAACGTTACTAATTAAAAGGTGAAAGTAATGGACTTCATAATAGGACAGAATGGAAAGAAATGTAATTTAAAAAAAATGTACTACAAACCAAATACATAATCAGTACATTTAACTGAACACAGGATATGTTACATCAGTAAAAGACTTAGCCATCTTGGCCTTCAAGGAGCACTCTGGTTGCACTTCTTCCAAAATGGATCTATTGGTTCTTTGGCAGTCCATGGCACTTTCAGTATTCTCCTCCAAC
>NW_006408964.1:983599-986103 GCF_000296735.1 Chrysochloris asiatica
GTCACATTTGCTATAATAAACCTTGTCACTTGCCATCAGCATGTGTCCCTTACCTGATCACTGATCCCCGCCTCTCCCTCGAGTAACCCACGGTCAGAGCAGGAATACGATAAGTGGCACGCAACGTGGTGCTCAAGTACGAGAGGCTAAGTGGCGGACCCTCTACAAGGAGACCCAAAGGACAAGGTCTCACGGACAAACACTGAGAGCAGAGGGCATTCGATCAGGTAAGAATGGGGGATAAACCGGGAAAGGCTCGGTATGTGAATATGTTTGTAAATATGCTCCAAACCAGAGGAGTGAGAGTAGACCATGGTCAGCTTTGTAAATTTATAGATTTTGTAAATACAGTTTGTCCTTGGTTCCCTGAAGATGGGATTGTAGATGTAAAATTATGGAATAAGATAGTACATGATTTGCAGGAATTTTATGCCAAGAACAAGCCCGCTCGAGTGCTTGCTGATACTTTCAGTTTGTGAAGGCTTGTCGGAGATACTTTTGATTTAAGTGGCTTGAACCTCCCCTCGGCGGGACATCTTCAGCGAGAAACTAAGCTCTTCAACTACAGCAGGACTAGTTACACTAAACCAATTTGCTACACCAACAAAATGACGAACTCGTTGTGTGAGGCCTTTTACAACACCATCAACATGACGCAGCACCTAGCCTGCCCCCGATCCGGGGACTGCCATTATAACACCAATAACTCTTCCCTCCCTGTATCTTTCTTTCTCTCTGAGCCCTGTTTTCCTTGTGGGCCCTCTTACCTTAGAGAATAGCACCTCATCAGGAGGGTATGAGAAATTTCATCTGAACTGCACGGGGTGCAACCTCACCTCATGAGTCGCTGTCCTAGCACCTAACATGATTTTTGCAATCCTAAAAAGACCAGCCTATGTGTTGCTGCCGGTAAACATCTCCCAAGAGTAGTATGATGACGCCGGCCTGCAGCTTATCAATGAGTTTACCACATTACGTTCTAGAACCAGACGGGGCGTTGGACTCACCGTGATAGGTGTGGTGTCCCTAATCTCACTGCTCGTTTCCCACACACCCATCACAGTTGCACTTACTCAGGAAATTCAGACTGCGGCTACTGTCAACGAGCTGATGGGCAATGTTACCTACAACTGGGACCGGCAAGAAAAGATTGATCTGGCCATTGAACATCGCTTGAATGGACTGTATGATACTATTAACTTACTTGGGGTTACTTTGGAGCAGGCCATGATCTGGCAACGCCTTGTGTGCCATGCTGATTATCGCTCCATTTGTGTAAATAAACTTGTGTATAATGCCTCAGCCTTCCCTTGGCCCATAGCGCAGGCCCATCTGCACAGAGTATGGATTGCTGAGAATATCAGCTGAGAATGGAATGAGTTACATGCACAAATAATTGCTATGCATTATGCCCCCTGCCTCGACAGCGCACCTGCAGAACTAGCTAAACAACTTCTCTGCAACCTTAAAAATTTGTTCCCTACTATACTTTCCCTCTCTCAATTGTGGGGTCCCATTCTAGCTATTGGCATACTTGTCATCTTTGCTTGTCTCCTCCTTCCCTGCCTTCTTTGGATGGCGGTTGCTCAGTATAAGGTACTGTGGAGTCGGCTTCAAGGCCTCCAGCTGAAGGCACTCCCCCGACACATGCAGGACGTGTAGCCAAAGATGGGTAAGGATCGGTGGACCCACAGTAAACCTAAGACAGAGCCATTGGCTTATGCTGCAATGAGTATCCATGATGGGTAAGACTGGGGACTCGCACTGACCACCTAAGACAGGCAACGTCCCTTATATAAATAAATAAGGGAGAGATTTTAGGGACCAAAAGTCTTACAGGCCTCACTAAGCTTTAAGGCTGGGTCTAACCAGACAGTGTCTGCTTATCAACACAGCAGGGAAGGTAGCTTTCCCAAGATCGCCTGATTCACAGTAAAGGACTGACTTGTAACTATGCAAAACAGCAATGACTTGCAAAACCACTCTATATATACTGAGATTGTAAATAAACTTTGTCACTAGCAATCAGCTGTGTCCCTTGCCTGTTCGTTAATCCTCGCCTCTCCTTCGGGAAACCTATGCAGTGGTCTGAGCAGGCTTCGGACCCCGATAAACATCCGCAATGATAACCCCACTTCAAAGTCCTTTTCTAAATCTGGCTTTACTTTCTGGCAGCTCCCACCCTTATAGATGTACACCTGAAATCGTTCTTCAGTTAGCTCTAGCTATTTTCACTGATGTGTCAAATTAAGGATATAGTTAGATAATTCCCACATTATGTTGGGAACCTTTTATGGGAAATGGGGAAAAATATGGATCTCTTAGGTCTTTTCGGCCAAGAAGCTCTCTTACAATTATTTGGCATGGACAACAGTACTCCCAGCACTGCATCATTTTGATGAGACATTTCAATTGGTATTCCATCATTTACTGGAATCTGATTTTTCACTAATTGCTTGGGTGTACTTGTAGTTCTTACAATAACATCAGTTATTGATCATACA
>NW_006408964.1:1021437-1021959 GCF_000296735.1 Chrysochloris asiatica
TTTCCATCATTTTTCTATTGTAAATAGTGCTGCTATGAACATTGGTGTGCATGTATCTTTTCATGTTATGCTGGGGGGTTGCAAAGCATTGTGCTGGGTGGGGATGCACAGGAAGTGACATAGGAAGGTGCTGAAGTACCCCCCACACCGGCTGTGGTCTCCAGCCACTCTGCTATGTAAGGAGGCACTGAGACACCTGCGGTGTCAAGATGGTTTTATTTCAGTCTGGACGAAGCACAACAGAGACAGACTCTAACACGACCATCCTGACTCCATCATTACAAACGAGGGTTCCCTCTCCAGATTCCCTAACAGCCCCTCAGTCCACGTGTAGTCCCTATTTCCTTAAAATAAATCTGTGATTCTTGTACTGGTCTTTGAATCCCACTCCAAGCATCATGTTGTCAGGTGCCATCGAGTCAGAACTGACTCATAGTGACTCCATGCACAGCAGAGCAAAACAATGTCCGATCCTGGGCCACCCTCACCACCGCTGCCACACTTGAGTCCATCAATGATGCC
>NW_006408964.1:1027369-1028535 GCF_000296735.1 Chrysochloris asiatica
CTTTCCCACACTGTGTACACTCATTAAGTCGGGTCTCCACTGTGAGTCTGCACATGTGTAATGTGGTGTGAGGAATCCGTAAAGGCCATCCCAGACTCCTTACATTCATTGGGCCTCTCCACATGGTGAGTTTGCATATGTTTACAGAGGGATGAGTACCTACCAAAGACTTTCCCACATACTTTACATTTATAAGGTCTTTCTCCACTATGGATTCTTCTATGTGTTGTGAGGTGTGCTAATTGAATAAAGGTTTTCCCACACTCCTTAAATTCATATGACATCTCTGCGATGTAGATTCTTCTATGTGTTCTGAGGTTTGTCGCTCAGACAAAGGCTTTCCCACAATCCTTACATTCATAGGGTCTCTCTCCACTGTGGATTCGTCTATGTGTTCTGAGGTTTGACGATCGGAGAAAGGCTTTCCCACAATCCGTACATTCATAGGGCCTCTCTCCACTGTGGATTCTTCTATGTGTTATGAGGTTTGACGATCTGAGAAAGGCTTTCCCACATTCCTTACATTCATAGGGCCTCTCTCCACTGTGGATTCTTCTACGTGTTATAAGGTTTGACGATCGGAGAAAGGCTTTCCCACATTCCTTACATTCATAGGGCCTCTCTCCACTGTGGATTCTTCTACGTGTTATAAGGTTTGACAATCGGAGAAAGGCTTTCCGACATTCCTTACATTCATAGGGCCTCTCTCCACTGTGGATTCTTCTATGTGTTATAAGGTTTGACGATCGGAGAAAGGCTTTCCGACATTCCTTACATTCATAGGGCTTCTCTCCACTGTGGATTCTTCTATTTGTTCTGAGGTTTGTGGCTCAGAAAAAGGCTTTCCCACATTCTTTACATTCATAGGGCCGCTCTCCACTGTGGATTCTTCTATGTGTTGTGAGGCCTGACCATTGAGTAAAGGGTTTCCCACACTCCTTACATTCATAAGGCCTCTCTCCACTGTGGATTCTCTATGTGTTGTGAGGTTTGACCACTGAGTAAAGGTTTTCCCACACTCCTTACATTCATAGGACCTCTCTCCACTGTGGATTCTTCTATGTTTGGAGGTTTGTCGCTTGGGGAAAGGTTTTCCCACAGTCCTTACATTCATACGGCCTCTCTCAACTGTGAATTCTTCTATGTATTGCGAGGCCTGACCATTG
>NW_006408964.1:1030545-1031475 GCF_000296735.1 Chrysochloris asiatica
ATGAGAGATGAAGGACTAGTATGCATTCTAAAACATTCTTTACATTTGGATTGATGACCATCCAAAGGTGTCCTATCTGGTTAGAAACTACAGAAAATTTCCATCCACTTGCTGAATTCATACCCTTCAATACTGGTGATTGCTGAGACAGGATTCTTGGGGGTCAACATACAAAGGAAGCCTTTCCCACAAATCTTACATTTATGGGTGTTGTTCCCATAATGAGTTTTCACAGGAGTGGTCAGGTGAGAAGGACACCTATAGTCTTCTCCACAGTCTGGACACTGACAGGTAGCACTTCCAGTGTGAGCTCTACTACGATTGTTCTGTAGGGAATGATCCACGAAGGCTCTTCCATACTTACTGCATTCAAAAGGATCTACCTCTGTGGGATCTATTTGGTGCACAGAAAGACCAGGAATTGGGCTGGAGGTTACCCCACACTGGTTGCCTTCAGAACGGTCACCCAGGTTCTCGACTGCACCAGTTCTGTTAAAAACAGGCAGTGTAAATGTAAAACAATGGTGTCCTCAGCAAACTACTCCATTGTCAACAAAGAGACAAGAAAAAATAGTCATTTATCTGGTTGGAAATAAATGTCACTTAACAGCATTACCAAACACAGTGAACATACATGTTTTTTCCCTGAATTGTCTCAAGAGTCATCTAGGACAAAGACTACCACTTCCGTCAATGTGTAAGACTTCCTGTTTATTGTGTCCAAGTGAAATATGTTTTAAACATTTCGCTGACTCATACTTATGGAAACATTCTTATGTGACTTTTCACGGAACACATCATTTTACAGCCAGGATTATACACTAGGCCACAAGCTAGATTTCAACTACAAAGTGGAATGACTTCATGGCATGTAACAACAGCTACTCCTTGGAAAGTCAACAAAGGGTTGCTAAAAGTCAGAACTGACTC
>NW_006408964.1:1058118-1058924 GCF_000296735.1 Chrysochloris asiatica
CTCTCCTCCTTTGATGGTCCTAGGGACCTCCACTCCTAGACTGAAAAATTAATCACTCCCCTGCTTGCTACAAAACATCTACCTTTACATTTCCGACCCTCACAAACAGTCCTGATAACAATTATTCACCATTGTACCACAAGGGATCTATCTGCATCTCCTTTCATCAGCCCCACCCAGACAGATTGGATACTACTCAGTGGAGATTCTACCTTCCTCTGTACCCTCTGGATCTAGGTTCCCTCTTGAAAGCTTGTAAATCAGTCACTTCTTGCCTTTGTAGGCCTTCCCCCACCCCCACCCCACCCCATTTTGGGTATGTTCATCAACATCCTTTTTTAATCTGAGTTGAATTTCTGGCATCTCACTTCCTTAATAGTTTTACACCTGAAATGCTTTTTGAGTTATCTTTACCAATTTTCACTGACATGCCAAATAAATATTGTTATATCAACCTCCACGTTATGTTGGGCACCTTTCCTGTGGAATGGCCCAAGTATGGAATCTCTTACAGTCTTTTTGGCCAGGTAGCTCTCTTCCAAATTACTTTTCATAGACAATAGTACTCCCAGCACTGCATCATTTTGCTTAGATGTTTCTATTGCTATTCCATCATTTCCTGGAGCCTTGTATTTTGCTAATGCCTTCAGTGTACTTGTATTTCTTACAATAAGATAGTTGTGAATCATACATTACCTCTTGAAATAAATCAATGTTGACCATTATTTCAGGAAGAGTGACTGAATTCTTTCCAACTTCTATTCATGTTTCTTGTTTTGTTCAATATTTTGCCATTGTTGTTAGAT
>NW_006408964.1:1059434-1061749 GCF_000296735.1 Chrysochloris asiatica
CTTCAGGCTTATAATATTCATTTCCATCACACATATATGTCTATTTTACATTAGTACACAGAAGGAACCAATATCCACAAAGCAGTCAAACACACAAAACATTTTTCCCCGCCTTACCCTGTCATCCTATATCTCAATTCATTTATGTACACACAAAACTCTGTTGTTACAAAGTTATGTATATATCCTGTTTAGCCCATGCATACCTCCCGGTATCTTCACCAGTCTTCATTATTCATATTATTCCTTGATCATCCTCCCTCTTCTTGTATACTACCCTCCCCCTTCTGTTATTGTCTTTGATAGCGCTGACATGTGTCTACCTTATAGAGGTCATTTTGAAGCAGATTTGCCTAATGCAATACAACATTTGAATTCTTGACAACTGCTGATTAAGTGACTACCTTTTGGTCTCTACAGATTTCACTTAAGCACAATCAAGTGTTCTGGAATACCCATTTGTTGCAATGTAATGTACAGTTTATGAGGTTCTACACAGCCAAACCATCACTTCTCTGTCAGTTTGTCTTATTGTGGTGGCTTGTGAGTTGCTATGATTCTGGAAGCTATACCACTGTTATTTTAAATACCAGCAGGGTCACCCATGGTGGACAAGTTTCAGATGAGATTCCAGACGAAGATAAGACTACGAAGAAGGAATGATGAACTACTTCCAAATATTGAGTCACTGAAAACCTTATGAATAGCAGAGAAACACTATCAGATACAGTGCTTGAAAATGAGCCCCTCAGGTTGGAAGGCACTCAAAATGCGACTGGGGAAGAATTGCCTCCTCAAATAGAGTTGACCATGATGACACATACGAAGTAAAGCCCACAGGACCTTCATTTTCTGATGGGGCACAACTCAAAATGAAGAGAAACACCTATAAACATCCATTGAAAATTGGAACATGGAATGTATGAGGTATGAATCTGCAAAAGTTGGAAGTTGTCAAAAATGAAATGGAATGCATAAACATCTATATTGTAGGCATAAGTGAGCTGAAATGGACTGGTATTGGCCATTTTGAATCTGATGACCACATGGTTTTCTATGCTGGAAATGCCAAGTTGAAGAGGAATGGTGTTGCATTCATTTTCAAAAAGAACAGATAGTCATGAGGTACAATGTTGTCTGTGATAGGATAATATCCATGTGCCTACAGGGAAGCCCAAGGAGCTCTGGTAGCATAGTGGTTACAAATCGGGCTGAGAACCGCAAGGTCAGCAGTTTGATACTACCAGCCGTTCTGCAGGAGAAAGATGAGGCTTTCTGCTGCCCTAAATATTTACAGCCTCGGAAACCCTGTACAGGCTCGCTATGAGTAGGAATCGACTCCACGGCACATAACAACAACAGGGAAGCCCAGTTAATACCACTATTAGTACACATCAACTAGTAAAGCCAGTGAGGATGTAACAGAAGAATTCTACCAAGTTATTCAATCTGAAATTGATCAAACATGCAATCAAGATGTATTGATCATTACTGGTGATTAGAATGCAAAGGTTGGGAGCAAAGAGGAAGGATCAGTAGTTGGAAAATATGGCCTTGATAGAAATGATGCTGGAGAACGCATGATAGAATTCTGCAAAACCAATGATTTATTCATTCCAAATACCTTCTTTAGACAGCATAAGAGACGACTATACAGATGGAATACATAGAAACCAAACTGACTACATCTGTGGAAAGAGAAGATGCAAAAGCTCCATCTCAACTGTCAAAACAAGGTGAGGGGCAGACTGTGGAACAGACCATCAATTGTGCATATGCAAATTCAAACGGAAGCTGAAGAAAATGAAAACAAGTCCATGAGATCCAAATATGACCTTGAATATATCACACCTGAATTTAGAGATCACCTGAAGAACAGATTTGACACATTAAACACCAAAGACCAAAGACCAGAAGAGTTGTGGGATGACATCAAGAACATCATAAATGAAGAAAGCAAAAACTCATTAAGACAAGAAAGTAGGAGAAGGTCAAAATGGATGTCAGAAAAGACACTGAAACTTGCTTTCCAGAATAGAGATGCTAAAGCAAATGGAATATATGAGAAGCTACAGGAGTTGAACAGAATATTTCAAAGATAAGCTCGAGAAGATAAAGCCAAATATTACAACAAAATATTTAAAGATCTGGAATCTGAAAACCCAAAAGGAAGAACACGCTCACCATTTCTCAAGCTGGGGAAATGAAGAAAAAAATTCAAGCCTTGACTTTCGTTATTGAAAGATTCTCTGGGCAAATTATTGAATGATGCAGAAAGCATCAAGAGAAGATGGATGGAATACACAGTCACAGTA
>NW_006408964.1:1062449-1067357 GCF_000296735.1 Chrysochloris asiatica
TACTTATTGAACCTCTATGCTGAGCAAATAACCTGAGAAGCTGGGTTCAATGAAGAATAACATGGCATCAGGGTTGGAGGAAGACTCATTAACAACCTGTGATATGCAGATGAAACAACCTTGCTTGCTGAAAGTGAGGACTTAAAAGTTACTGATGAAGATCAAAGATCGCAGCCTTCCATATGGATTGCATCACCATGTAAACAAATAAAAAATCCTCACCAATGGACCAATAAACAACATTCTTATTAATGGAATAAAGATTGAACTTGTCAAGGACTTCATTCTTCTTGGATCAACTATCAATACTCATGGAAGCAGCAGTCAAGAAATCAAACGATATATTGCATCAGGGAAATCTGCTGCACAAGACCTTTTTAAAGTGTTGAAGAGCAGGAATGTCAGCTTGATAAGTAAGGTGCCCCTGACCCAAGCCATGGTATTTTCAATAACCTCATACACGTGTAAAAGCTGGACGGTGGGTGAATAAGGAAGACCTTACAAGAACTGACGCATTTGAGTAATGGTGTTAGAAGAGCTACGGGCTGCCAAGAGAACCAACAAATCCATTTTGGAAGAAGTGCAGCCAGAGTGCTCCTTGGAGACCAAGATGACCAAACTTTATCTTTCATACTTTGGATATATTGTCAGGAGGGGCCAGTCTCTGGAGAAGGATATGGGGGAGGTTAAGAGAGCTGGGACAGGGCTGGCTCTGCTGGGCCAGGTACATCAACAGCTGTTCCAGGTTCAGTTCTGGTCCATTTACTCTCATTCTACACAGAGCACCAGGCCCAGCGTGGGGATGGTAATACTCCTTGGTGTCCAGGGGGAATTCCAATCCCAAACCAAATCCAAAGGATAGGAGAACGAGTGTGTTACTGGTGGAGGCCTGGAACTGGAATGGTGAATACTTTGCTTAGGGACCCTGGAAGGCCCCATTCTGTATTTCACACAAACTTCGAGTGGACATAGACGCTGCAAGGCTGCCAATAAATGTGCTGTACGGGGATTCACCAGATGAGACCAGGGAAGGTGCTGGGAGACCATCTGTACCCCAGACACGGGCTGTAGTCTCCGGCCACTCAACTACTGAAATGGGTTGCTCAGAAAACTGGGCTTCCAAGATGGTTTTATTTCAGTCTGTGTTGTCGACCCTGTAAGACTAGTCAGAGGTTCGAGGCCCTCTAGGGCCGAGTGTAACAAATGAGGCCACTGGCAGTTAATGGCAAATTGCTTTCATATTAATATTCAGTTATATATATTAATACACGGAGCCTTTGACAATCCACCAATAAATGTGGTATTTTCCTAAAGCCAAGACTAAAGGTTGCAAGGTTAAGCCTTTCTCCAAAGATTAACTAAAAAATATCTTAGCTACTTCTAGGTTCTTTGTTTTAAGGACAAAGAACCCATCCTTCCTAATTGTTTTCCAGGTGCAGCCCATTCACCTGGGCATCCCAAGTCCTCCTGAAAATCTGGCTCAGGAAGCCGAAACAGCGGGACTCCGCCCAAGCTTTTGTCATTACTCTCACCTTCCCCCAACTGACCTCAGGGGCTATAGATATGTTAATCGGGCCTGAGAATCCAAGTTACTGGCCTGCGATTAGAACCAGGGAAGTATGATGTAAAGTTACTTGAATGTCTGGAAAAGTACTGATGTTAGCTGTACCTTGCCTAAGTCCCTCCCAGCTTGGTGTGAAGCTCCTCCCCTAAATAAAACAGAGGCCAGGGCCTCCCCAGGAGTGCATTACTGGTTGGAAGGCATGGAGTAAAGATTGCAGTGTATTACTGGTTAGAAGGCATGCAGTAAAGATGGCAGGGCAGTGAGTTGCTGCCTGCAGAGGCCATGATGCTGGTAGTCCCAGGCCTGTGCACCAGTGATGTATCCACCCTGGCTTTGGAGTGCCTCATTGTCTGTTTCTTTCTGTGTATTCTTGATATATTGCAATCCCCTCCTTGTGAACCGAACCCCTATGTCGCAACAGGTCCCTGACAAGTCTGGACACAGGCCAAGGCCAAAACAACCATCCTGGCGCCATGGTTACAAATGGGGGCTCCCTCTCCAGATTCCTTAAGTGCCTGTCAGTCACCAAGTAGTCTGAGTTCCCTCAAATCCGTGTTTCCATAAAATCAATTTGTGATCCTTGTACTGGTCTTTGGTTTGAATTTCTGGTCCATATGAGCATAAGTCAAAAGTTGTATTATCAATATAAACCCCAAGGGTTTTAAGACCTTACATATTTAGATGTAGAAAGATGCTATGCTAAATTATTAAATTTATCTATGAGATTTTAGCACTGTAAACCAACGGCATGTGCTACTTGTTCATGTTTAAGAAGTCTAAAGAAGTGTTCCTCACTGAGGATTGTAATATATGTGGATAATATGAACCATACACTAATGTCCACATATGTGTATGTGTGTGCACTCACTACCAATATTAGCATGTACTAATGTGCACACATGTATACATAAGACCACACCTGTGTATGTGTGTGGATTCACTGCCAATGTTAGCACATACTAATGTGCACACGTGTGCATAAGACCACCTGTGTATGTGTGTGCACTCACTGCCAATGTTCACATATACTAATGTGCACATGTGTACATAAGACCACCCCTGTGTATGTGTGTGCACTCACTACCAATGTTAGCTAATACTAATGTGCACACAAGACCACACCTGCATGTGTGTGCACTCACTGCCAATGTTAACATATACTAATGTGCAAACATGTGTGAATAAGACCACACCTGTGTGTGTGCACTCATTGCCAATGTTAACATATACTAATGTGGACACGTGAGCACATAAAACCACACCTGTGTATGTGTGTGCACTCACTGCCAATGCTAGCATAAACTAATGTGGACACATGTGTGCATAAGACCACACCTGTGTATGTGTATACACGCACTACCAATGTTAGCATATACTAATGTGCACATGTGTACATAAGACCATATCTGTGTATGTGTGTACACGCACTACCAATGTTAACAACAATTTGATAAATGTTGGGAGGGCAAAGTAACGCTTTACAGAATTCTTGTTAAGAAACATAGAAGAATTGATTATAACATAGTATTCTGAAAATACTAAAATAACAATGATCTAAGGTAGCAATCAATTAATATAAAAATAATAGTAAAGTATAATAAAGAAACAGAATATTAGTAGTCTCAAACTGTTGTCTTACAAGGACCTTAATAATTAAAAGGTGAAAATAATGGACTTGTTAATAGGACTTATTTGGAAAGAAATGTACTAAATACCAAAATGAAAGTCTTAAAACCAAATACAATCAGTACATTTAACTGAACACAGGATTTGTTACATCAGGAAAGGCTTTAAAAACACAGAAAACCCACATTTGATCAAGGCCGGTCATTGTCCTTATTATAATAATAACTGAAGAGTTACAAAGGCAAAATGACATGTGAATAGAGGCAGTCTGCACAGCTGATGAGGACACTCCCCTGCAGTTACAAACACGCTGTCATGTGTCACTGAGAATCTCTTCCCTCATTCAGCGCTGTGTTTCACGGTGGAGTCACTGATCAGTGTGGATGGAACATCCAGTTTCTGACACAACCTCTCAACTCTTGAGTTGTGATATGTGAGTGGAAGTAACAGCTTCCCCACGTTCCTCACTCACAGCGACCTTCTCCTCAGTGAGCAGAGCTCCTCTATTGTAGTGTGATAAGCATCTAACCCCTCCGCTGCATTCATTACATCCATATAGGTTCTTTCCTTTTTACAATCATGGTAACTTTTGTGGAATCATGAGTAGTTCTTTACATTAATTTCACATTCCTCTCCACTGTGCATCCTTAAATATGAAGTGAGGACTGAGTAACAAACACACACTTTACCAAGTTGGCTACATTTATAAGGCCTCTGCTAACTAACTGTGATTTCACTTGTTTAATGAGGGATGGACAACTAGGATTAGTTTCTCCATATTCCTTACATTCATAGTGAATTACTCCACTATGATATATCACATGTACAGTGAGGGATGAGGCATAAACAAACACTTGTACACACTGTTGACATTCATATGGCCTCTTTCTAGTGTGGCTTCTTCTATGTCCAGTGAGGATTGAGGGCTGCCTGAACACTTTCCCACAGTGTACACTAATTAAAGCGGGTCTCCATTGTGAGTCTACACATGTCTAATGTGGTGTAAGGAACCCTTAAATGTGTGAGGAATCCCACACTCCTTATATTCACTGGGCCTCACCCCACTGTGAGTCTGCACATGTTTACAGAGGGATGAGTACCTCCCAAAGATTTTCCACATAATTTACATTTATATGGCCTCTCTCCAATGTGGATTCTTCTATGTGTTGTGAGGCTTCACCCTTGAGTAAATGATTTCCCACACTACTTACAATTATAGGGCCCCTCTGCAGTGTGGATTCTTCTTATGTCTTGTGACGTTTGAGTGGTAACGAAAGAATTTCCCACACTCCTTACAGTCATAGGGCCTCTCTCCACTATGACTTCGCATATGTGCAGTGAGGGATGAGGAAGAAATAAAAGCTTTCCCACACTCCTTACATTCATAGGGCCTCTCTCCACTGTGGATTCTTCTATGTCTTGTGAGATCTGACCAGTGAGTAAAGGATTTCCCACATTCCTTACATTCATAGGGCCTCTCACCACTGTGGATTCTTCTATGTGTTCTGAGGCCTGACTGTTGAGTAAAGGATTTCCCACATTCCTTACATTCATAGGGCTTCTCTCCACTGTGGATTCTTCCATGTGTTGTGAGGCTTGACTGCTGAGTAAAGGTTTTCCCACACTCCTTACATTCATAGGGCCGCTCTCCACTGTGGATTCTTCTATGTGTTCTGAGGCCTGACCATTGAGTAAAGGCTTTCCCACATTCCTTACAT
>NW_006408964.1:1067477-1073661 GCF_000296735.1 Chrysochloris asiatica
TCCCACATTCCTTACATTCATAGGGCCTCTCTCCACTGTGGATTCTTCTATGTACTGTGAGGTCTGACTGTTGAGTAAAGAATTTCCCACACTCCTGACATTCATAGGGCCTCTCTCCACTGTGGATTCTTCTATGTTTTGTGAGGTTTGACCACTGAATAAAGGATTTCCCACACTCCTTACATTCATAGGGTCTCTTTCCACTGTGGATTCTTCTATGTGTTGTGAGGTCTGACCACTGAGTAAAGGATTTCGCACACTCCTTACATTCATAGGGCCTCTCTCCACTGTGGATTCTTCTATGTGCAGTCAGGACTGAGAAGTCTCTAAAAGTTTCCCCACACTTGTTACATTCATAAGGCATCTCTCCACTGTGACTACTTACATGTAGAGTGAGGGAGGAAGCCTCGGGAATTGCTTTCTTACATTCAGAAGGCTTCTGTGGCTTATGAGAGTTATTGTTTAAAATGAGAGATGAAGGACTAGTATGCATTCTAAAACATTCGTTACATTTGGACTGATGACCTTCCAAAGGTGTCCTAACTGGTGGTGAGAAACTACAGAAACTTTCCATCCACTTGCTGAATTCATGCCCTTCAATACTGGTGATAGCTGAGACAGGATTCTTGAGGGTCAATATACAAAGGAAGCCTTTTCCACATATTTTACATTTATGGGTATTTTTCCCATTATGAGTTCTCAGAGATTTGGTCAGTTGAGAAGGACACCTGCAGTCTACTTCACAGTCTGGACACTGACAGGTTCTGTTTCCAGTATGAGCTCCACTACGATTGTTCTCTAGGGAATGATCCAGGAAGGCTCCTCCATACTCACAGCATTCAAAAGGATCTACTTCTGTGGGATCTACTTGGTGCACAGAAAGACCAGGAATCGGGCTGGAGGTTTCCCCACACTGGTTGCCTTCAGAACGTTCAGCCAGGTTCTCGATTGCACCAGTTCTGTTAAAAACAGGGAGTGTAAATGTAAAACAATGGTGTCCTCAGCAAACTACTCCACTGTCAACAAGAAAAAATAGTCACTTATCTTGTTGGAAACAAATGTTGCATGACAGCATTACCAAACACAGTGAACATGCATGTTTTTCCCTGAATTGTCTCAAGAGTCATCTAGGATAACGACTATCATTTCCATCAATGTACAACTCTTCCTGCTCATTATGTCCAAGTGAAACATGATTTACACATTTCGCTGATTTATACTCCCATCATTTTACAGCCAGGATTATACACATATACATCTATACATGGGTCCTGATGAAGAATTAACACTAGGCAGAAAGCTAGATTTGAACCACAAAGTGGAAAAATTTCACGGCATGTAACAATAGCTACTACTTGGAAAGTTAACAAAGGGTTGCTAAAAGTCAGAACTGACGCAGAAAACAAAACACATATATATCAGTCGGCTTCAGGGATTCAAAACACTTTGGAACGATGCAGCAGTTTCCAACATAAATGAGAAAAGTGTCCAGATTGCATAGCAATCAAAACTGTTGCTTACTAGAATTTGATCTGATGAAGAAACAATCACTGGTACTGCATTCAAGGATGGTGAGCAAACCACCAATATGAAGGTGTCACGCTACACACTCCTGAAACACCAAACACCTACATGGATACCAAGAGTCTTACATCACATACCGGATATGTTGTAGGACTCTGGAGATCAACAAACACTTAGAGCTGTGCAGCCTGCCACCATATCTGAATGGAAAACTACTGACAGTTTCTTAATTGACTCACAATTTAAAAGGCTAGGGATATGACTGTTGGGAAATATATATTCAACCTTCCTTTATTCAGCAATTACTCAATTAAAATTGTTCACAGAATGATGCAAATGAAAGATGATGGAGTCCTCCATGAACTAGTTGGAGCCCCCTCATTTCAGTGTATTTTGATGTTATGACAACTCCTGAGATTTTGTGAAGCACTAATTTCTGTTGTTGGAATCACACTCACCTCAAATGTCTCCCCTGGTTGTCAAGGTGATCCTTCCGGCCATGTGAATACTTGATTGCACCTGTGATGCATAATAAGCAGGTGTTACTCTTCAGATATTATAGGATTAACGCTCACTGGGTAACTTTCCTCCATCATTAATGTTTCCAGCCACTGATCCAGTCATTCAGGTTAAAGTCCATAATTAGAATCAAATGGGAATGATTAGAGGAAACAGAGGTTCCTAGTAAAAAAGACTCACCCCAGTTGCTATTCCAGCAGTTTGACAAATCTTAAAATGCAACGCACTAAGAAATACTTCTATCAAGATGGAGAGGGACAGTATCATACACAGGTATCATTAGGAGAGCTAAATAGAAAGGAATTAGACATACCACAAATATAATGTTACAAAGGCAAAGGGTCTCCATGTCCACAGGTGCAAAAGGACAACTAAAATCAACAGAATAAGTTCAGGTATCTGTGACGTTGGGTCTGCAAGCCAAAAGAAACTTTTTGAAGCTGACTGATTTCCTTCATTCATGGGCTAAAATTGTATTTCCTCGGGCTTCCTGACACATGGGCCTCAGTGACTCATATTTCCAGTCTCCTCAGATGTTTCCTTAGCTTCTCTGAGAAAACAAATGGGTAGAGCTACCACAGAGCTCAGCAGTCCCAGTGCGGTGGTGTAGGATAAATCCCCCAGTAGCCTCTAGGAAAATGTACACAAGTTCCATCAACATTGAAACCGATGCGATGGCAGTTCACAACAACATGGGGCTCATGGAGAAATATACATCGAAAATAAGATGTGATGACCAATGAAAGATTCCTTGTGACAGAGATAGTACTCTGTTCTCTAAAAGCTCTGATGACTGACAGGTGTGAGTTCATTTACATCTAAATCATGAAGTCAAACTTGTCAGAAACCCAATAAAACTCTCAGAAAGGCATCCACAGGACAAGTCTCTCAGTGAATGGAAGTGTTCCCTGAAGTCAATGCTATGCTGATGGCACCTAGAGAGGCCCAAGGCTTTTTTTATTCACAAGAGAAATGAAAGCTCAGTTTAGTGAAAAGAGCTTTGTGTTAGGGGAATCCTGGATGCATGAGCTCTATACAGAATGGGACCATGTCTTTTGCTTTATAGGGTATTCCCATTGCTCATTCCATATAATCAACAACAGCTGATGAGTAAAATATTTTTGTTCACAAAACGAATAAAAAAAAATAAAAAGGAAGATTCCATTCATACCGACTGAAGCCAGGTTTCTCAAGGTTTCCATCATCACATCTCTGTAGAGTTTCCTCTGAGCAGGATCCAGCAAATCCCACTCTTCATGGGTGAAGACCACAACCACATCTTCAATGATCACTGTACCCTAAAATGTCCCACACAATCTGGCTCAGTAAGGCACCACTTACACCAACATGACTAAGAATAAAAGGTGAGGCTGCCATTTCTGGGACCCTTAGAATCCACAGGTACAGAACACCACGTTCTGTGCTCTGGCGAGATCTGCTCAAAAAACATGGACTGGCTTAGCCCCTTTACTGACCACATTCACTAACTCACTGACTGCATCTTGTCACAAAAATTATGCCCACCCTGAAATACACTCTCCAGAATTTTACTGTGAAGGACAGCAGTCTATCCCTCTCTGTGTATGGTCTACAACAATTAGAAAAAACACCAGAAATTAGAGAGATGTGCAGATCACACTCCTGTTGTGAATAAGCCATTCTATCTCCTTCCATAGACCAACGGGAACCTCCACAATCAGGAAGCAGTAGGTGGGGCAGGGGAGGCCCTAACAACTCAGAGACAGTGCAGAAAGGCAGTCCTTCAGCACAGAGCTGACCCCACAAGAATTCACGTCCAGATTTCCCTACTGAAGAGGACGGGCACCCCAATTATCTACAATCCCAAACCCATCACGTTCCAGTGAATTCAGACTCATCACACCCTTATATTTCCATGTGCCACCGAGTCGGTCCCACCCATATCGATCCTCCATCAGGTTTCCTAGGAACGGCTGGTGGGGTTGAACCGCCGACCCTGAGAACGGCGGTGCAGTGCTGATCCCAGGACGCCCATGGACTCACCATTCCCGCGCTCCACCTTCGGGAAGTCTAAGAGCAGGTCCCCGACAGGACCCGGAGTTCCGCGGATTCAGACCGAGGGACGAGAGTGGACGCGGAGCTCGGGGCACGTAGGGTACAGACACACAGCACCCATCTGGGCCTCCTCTCCCTGCTCCACGTGTGAGACCGGAAACGGAAGGGAGATGGGCGGAGTCAGTGGGCGTGTCCCAAGGGAAAGGCCTAAATTACAAACAGGAAAACAAACCGAACCTGAGCGGGAATATAAGGGAGGACGGTAACCTGGGTAATGGGGATTCCACACTCACCAAACCGAGTCCTCTGACTCTGCGGAACATGAAGGGCACTTTGCTCCTTAAGGACACACACCACGTGACCCGGGGGAGCACACCACGTCACCAGAAGGGCGAAGAAGAGACGAGGGAGCGCGGGAGACAGGGAGCAGCGCACTCGGAACTTAATATGAGTCTGCGGGGCACCTGCGGGTGGTGGGGTGGAACCAGCCGACGGGAGATGGAGTCCACACGTACCTGTCACTGGAGTAGAAGGAAGCGCAATGAGAACTCAAACTTACGCTTTCTATATTTGTATGCTGGTTTGGTGCATTAGAAAAATGGTTCCGTGCGGAAACATAGTGGAATTTCGCTGATTGTTACCATGGTGTTCAATGAATTATCTGGCATTCGGAATCTGGTTAAGATTCTTTTTCCCTCTACGGAGAAAAGCATAGGGTTTCTTCAACGAGACTATGAAGGGAAATGCGGATTTCAGTCATCCAATATATGCTTGTGGGGCAGAGAAAGTTCCAAAGTTCAGATTTGACCCTTTGAAACAGTTTTACTGTTTTTGGCAGACAGAGTTTCTTCGCTCTTCATAAACATTACCCAATCTTGAATTGTTGACATCTGTCTTTTGGCTTCTGTTTCAGGGATGGTCATGGCTTGCATATCACCTGTCTTTCCTTTATGGCATGATTCACACTAATAGGGACAGCCTAGGGGCAAAGGGACAGGGAGCTGAGCCTGAGACCATGATAGAAAAAATACCATCAGGTGTGAGAACAACAAGGAACCCAAAAAAACAGACTTTAGCAAGCATGATTTCCTTCTCTAGGGATTGTTCCCTCTTGACAACATGTCAGAAGAGGGACAGTGTCTTGTTGCTATCCTTGCTTTCAAGTAGCATTCTAGATGTTCTTCTTCCAACACATAGCTGTTGGTTCATGTGGCAGTCCATAGTATATCCAGTATACTTCACCAAAACAAAATTCACATATATTGTCTCTTCTGCAATCTTCCTTAACACGTTGTCCAACTTTCACATGCAACTGAAAATACCATGACTTGTCTCAGGTGCACCTTAGTCATCCAATTGACATTTTGTTCTTTCACACCTCAAACAGGTCTTTCATCCCCTCCCCATATCCAGGTTACAAGATCTCTGTCACCATAATTCCTCTTTCCATTGCATCAAACATATGTTTATTTTACAGTAGGAGGCAGGGTTACTAAATATCCATAATGCAGACAAAGACAGAAACCATTCTTTCCCCTCCATTACCCTTGCAGCCTAAATCTCAATCACAGAACACTCTTGTTCCTAGGTTCTGTATATCTTCCCTTTAGCTCATGCAAACTTTCTGTTTTCTTCTCCAGTCTTCATTATTCACGTACAACACTTAGTCTTCTTGCATACTTCCCTCTTCCTTTTTGTATATTGCCTTTGATCAATGCAATCTATACTTTTTAAGGATGCACTCAGATCAGTGTCCTTGTATACTCAATAAAGCACAGGTAAATATCTTTCTTATAATCTCTTCTTTCAACCAACATCCATCTAATATTAGCAATGGCATCTCTAATGACATATCCTCTTCAGAAACTGGCATAAAATTTTGGAAGCTCCCCGAGAGACAATGCAATTCTGTAATCATTAAAAAATATCTTCAGCAAAATTTTACTATCATGTGATCATAATGATATCGTGTGGCGATGTCCACATTTTGGTGGGTCACACATTTTTGGAATGAGATCTTTTCCCATCAGAGTAATAGGGATCTCTTCCAATTATATGGCCAGGCAACTGTCTTTCACCTTTCTTCACATAAATGAATGAGTGCCTC
>NW_006408964.1:1074357-1076291 GCF_000296735.1 Chrysochloris asiatica
CCATCTATTTTCACCAGACGTGTCTAGACAAAATGAATACTATTCCCTTGGAATGCTACCTTGCAATGCACAGTCTTACATTCCCTCTTAAAATCTCATAAGCCAGTCACTTCCTGCCTTTATAACCCCCGCATTTTAGGAAGCCAGTGTCTAAGTTGCTCATCCCTATGAAACGTGTGTACACATGGGATGGGCATGATTCTTGCTGTGAAGATTCCTTCCCACTTGATTGGTATTTTCAGCTACTACAACTATAAATACAGTTCAACTTCATCAGATTGTAGTGATTTAAACTTGTTTTCTTTATATAAAAAACAACAAAAATATATATTGATTGATTGATCAATCGACTCAAGTTCTGATCATCCAGTTATTGAAACTTGATTCAATGGGCATTATCTACAAGTTTGGGCACCCATGGGCATCTCCCCTCACTTCATATCAACTGAATGCCTCACTCTCAGCTCTATACCAGTAGAAAAGAACTGCAATGGGAAATTAAAAAAAACACAATAGTGTTTACATTGTTAACAACAAAAACGAATGAAATGGTGTAAATATAGCAAAATATGCCAAAGATACAGATCAGGAAGGAAAAGGACAAAACTCTAATCTGTTCCTCTAGCTGCTCCAGGCTGCTCTGCTTGTCTCTTCAGGTGGGAATTTCCCACCTCCACAGCTTCTAGACGGGCATGAGGATTTCTCTGGAGGTCTTATACACTACAAAGACTCCACTAGAAACCTCTTTCACTAGGCAAGTTGTAGTACCCCTTTTAGTGTGAATTGATTATTAGTTTACATGGGAGAACATCAGCTTTGCAAAAGATACTGATGAGGAAAAAGGACAAAACTCTAATCAAAGAACCCAAAGGTGCCTGCATGGGAAAAGTCAATATTGGTAACATGCCAATTCTACCCAACGTGATCAACGCCCTTCAGTAGAATCCCAATCAAATCCCACCACTCATTTTGGTACTATCAGCAAATTTCATTAACCTCTGAAGTTACAAAAATCAGCATATTGACGTTTTAAAAAACACTAAGCAAATGTATCCATGGAAACAGAACACACAAAGACTGAAACAGAAGACATGTGATGCTGAGTAAGGACCAAAGGCAATTCAAGGACAAGAAGAAAGCTTTTCCAATATATGGTCCTGGAAAACCTGAAATGACCCTTGAAGCCACAAGTATAAAAACAAACTGAAAAACAAAGTCTCGACAGAGATGTAACTTTCGTAAGTATTCACTGAAAGTGGATCAACCCTAAATATGAATGCAAAACTATAAACTTAAGGACGACAACTTAGAAGAAAACCTAAGAGACTTAGAGTTTGTTAATGACTTCCTAGATAGAAAAGCAAAAACCAGATACAATACACACAAAAAAATGGGGGTGGGATAAATGCATCTTTCTTAAAATTTAAAACTTTGCAAATAATTTCTTACCTATACACATTGACAAATGAAAATGATTTAAAATATGAAATTGCCCAGTAAATGCTTCTGGACTTGGGAGCAGTCAAGAGAGCTGAGACAGGGCTGGCTCTGCTGGGCCAGGTCCCACAATCCAGCATCCTTACATTCACAGGGCCTCTCTCCACTGTGGATTCTTCTTTGTGTTATGAGGTGTGAGAGTTGACGAAAGAATTTCCCACACTCCTTACATTCATAGGGCCTCTCTCCACTATGAATTCGCATATGTTCAGTGAGGGCTGTGGAAGAAATAAAGGCTTTCCCACATTCCTTACATTCATAGGACCTCTCTCCACTATGAATTTGCATATGTGCAGTTAGGGCTGTGGAAGAAATTAAGGCTTTTACACATTGTTTATACACATAGGAAATCTCTACACTGTGGATTCTTCTATGTTGTATGAGATTTTAGTCATAGATATAGTTCTTCCCACATTCCTTACATTCATAGGGCCTCT
>NW_006408964.1:1077326-1079503 GCF_000296735.1 Chrysochloris asiatica
CTGTGGGATCTATTTGGTGCACAGAAAGACCAGGAATCGGGCTGGAGGTTTCTCCACACTGGTTGCCTTCAGAATGTTCACCCAGGTTCTCGATTGCACCAGTTCTGTTAAAAACAGGGAGTGGAAATGTAAAACAATGGTGTCCTCTGCAAACTACTCCACTGTCAACAAGGAGACAAGAAAATATAGACATTTATATTGGTGCTAACAAATGTTGTCACAGACAGCATTACGAAACACAGTGAACATGCATGTCTTTTCCCTAAATTATCTCAAGATTCATCTAGGACAACAACTACCACTTCTGTCAATGTGTAAGACTTCCTGTTCATTGTGTCCAAGTGAAATATGCTCGAAACATTTCGCTAATACTTACACGAAAACGTTCTTACGTGAATTTTCATGGAACGCATCATTTTACAGCCAGGATTATACATATACACATGGGTCCCAGTGAAAGGTTAACGCTAGAAAGCAAGCTAGATTTGACCCACAAAGTGGAACGACTTCATGGCATGTAACAACAGCTACTCCTTGGAAAGTCAGCAAACGGTTGCTAAAAGTCAGAACTGACTCAGCAAACACAACACATATACATCAGTCGGCTTCAGGGATTCAAACCACTTTGGAACGACTCAGCAATTTTCAACATAAATGAGAAAAGTGTCCAGATTGTATAGCAATCAAAACTGTTGCTTTAATAGAATTTGATTTGATAATGAAACAATCACTGGTACTGCATTCAAGGATGGTGAGCAAACCACCAATATGAACGTGTTGCTCTACACACTCCTGCAACCCCAAACACTTGCATGGATACCAAGAGTCTTATATCACAGTCCGGATATGTTGTAGGACTGTGGAGATCAACAAACACTTAGAGCTGTGCAGCCTGCCACCATATCTGAATGGCACACTACTGACAGTTTCTTAATTGACTCACAATTTAAAAGGAAAGAGATTTGACTGTTGGGAAATGCATATGCAGTGCGGTGGTGTAGGATAAATGACCCAGTTGCCTCTAGGAAAATGTACACAGTTCCCTCAGCATTGAAACCGATGCGATGGCAGTTCACAACAACATGGAGCTCATGGAAAAATGTACATCGCAAGGAAGACCTTGATGACCAGTGAAAGATTCCTTGTCACCGAGATAGTGCTCTGTTCTCTAGAAGCTCTGATGATTGACAGGTGTGAGTTCATTTACATCAAAATCATGACATCAAACTTGTCAGAAATCCAGTAAAACTCTCAGAAAGGCACCCACAGGACACGTCTCTCAGTGCATGAAAGTGTCCCCTGAAATCAATGCTATGCTCAATGCACTAATAGAGGCCCAAGGCTTTTTTTATTCACATGAGAAATGAAAGCACAGTTTAGTGCACAGAGCTTTGTATTAGGGGAATCCTGGATGCATGAGCTCTATATAGAAGGGGACCATGCCTTTTACTTTACAGAGGGTTCCCATTGTTCACTCCATACAATCAAGCACAGTTGATGAGTAAAATATTTTTGTTCACTAAAGGAATATAAAACAAACAAAAAAAGGAAGATGCCATTCATACCGACTGAAGCCAGGTTTCTCAAGGTTTCCGTCATCACGTCTCTGTAGAGTTTCCTCTGAGCAGAAGCCAGCAAATCCCACTCTTCGTGGGTGAAGACCACAGCCACATCTTCAATGATCACTGTACCCTAAAACATCCCACACATTCTAGGTCAGCAAAGCAGCGCAGACTCCAAAATGTCTAAGAATAAAAGGTGAGGCTGCCATTCCTAGGACGCTAGAATCCACAGGTACATAACACCAGGTTCTGTGCTCTCGCGAGATCTGCTCAAAGAACACCAATTGGCTTCCTCCTTTCACTAACTCACTGACTGCATCTTGTCACAAAAACTCCGCGCAGCCTGAAATAGACTCTCCAAAATTTTACTGTGAACGACAGCAGTCTATCACTCTCTGTGTATGGTCTACAACAATTATAAAATAAACCAGAAATGAGAGAGATGATCAGATCACATTCCTGTTGTGAATAAGCCATTCTATCTCCTTACATAGACCAACCACAACCTCCACAAGCAGGAAGCACTAGGTGGGGCAGGGGAGGCCCTAACAATTTATTGCAACAAATGCACACATCCCAAAAGAGGAAAGAGCCAAAATCAACACATTAACACAG
>NW_006408964.1:1080613-1082417 GCF_000296735.1 Chrysochloris asiatica
TCAAATGCTTAATCTTACCTTGTGAATGTTTTGTTCCTGAATACCTTTTTAATTTTTAATCTTTATTTTATTTACTTTTCATTTTTTATAGTGAATTGAATGATTGTTTACATGGGAGAACATCAGTTTTACACTCATCCTATCATATTTCGTTTCACTGCAATGATTACCATTCCCTACAACAGTAATTGCCTCTATTCCGTTTTCTTTTTTTTTCTGGAAGGGGGATGTGCACCAAACACTCAGGAATATACAATCATTCAAACAACCAAAGGATACACCCTGCACGCCTGCCCTATGGCCGACAGCACACACCCCTTCTATCCCTCCATGTGTCCAGAGTCCTCAGCTGTTCTGTCTCTCCAAGTCATCAACTCTACCTCCATCTCAGGTGTTCCCGCTTCTCTGGGTAGGGTCCCACACTCCGCATCTACTCTTCTGCCTTGATGGTCTCAGGTTTCTCCACGATGGTGAGATCAACCACTGACCCCTTTTTGTTGCAAAATTTCTGCCTTTACAATTGCAATAATCACAATTACTAATGATAATGCACTACTGAATCATAAAAGTCTTAGTACCACCATTTTTCACTGGACCCACCTAGACAGGATGAAAACCACTCAGTGGGGAGTCTTGTACTGGTCATTAGACCACTATGGGTTGGGAACGAATTGATGGCATTAAACAAAAGTAACTGAGAGGGAGAACAAACAAGATGGCGGATTGGGTGGATGTGTAGCAGAGAGCTCCGCCATCAACAACACAGAATACCCGACCAAGCAGGCTCAGGGGATGGTCCCAGAACTCTGAACCACATATAAATGAATACTTAGAAGGTTGGAATGCTCACAGTTGGGGGAATTTGTGGTAGAAGCAAGAAATCCATTGCTTTCTAGTCCAGGACACTCGGCTGCTCCAGGAGCTGCCATCTTGGGTGAGACTAAGTGGGGGAAGGATCAGAGCGGCCACAGACACCTGGCAGACTGTTGTAGACCACGCTGATCCGGTGAGGAGTTCAGGGCCACATGGACCCGAGTGTGGCAGACCATACAGGCCTCAGGCTCTGAGGACCAGACTCTGGCCACCTAGCAGATTTAGCAAACTGTCCCTCACCTGATTGTTTAGTTGTGCTTGTTAATAATTTCATACATGAGCCCTGGATATCCACAGAGAAGTGCAATATTCCCCTAAGTGTCTAAGGTCAACATTTTCCCCCTAGAACCAAGGCAGTAAAACTTCCTCAGAGGACGAACAAGGACAGGTTTACTGGGATTAAGCAGGGAGGCTCTGGAGAGGAACTGCCCGGGGTATATTCACTTGGGGTGGAATGGTAAATTCTGGGAATATGGGATTAAGGACAATGGGGGCAACTTCCTTGGATCACCCTGGGTTCAAACAGTTTGATCCAAGTAAAGATTAAACCCAGTAAGGAAGAAAGGATTACTGGCTTAAAGATTGTCTCTGTGCAAGAAAGTTTTACTGGCTTAATTTATCTTAAAGATGGTCTGGTCTGAATAATACCATTCTTCTTCTGTAAAGATCCCTCCCTGAAAGAGAGGAAATAAAAGAGGGACGGAGACTTAAGTCTGCGGGCATTATTGTTTGCAGGGTATGAAGAGGCTGTCTGTCGGTTTTGCATCCACTCTGGTCTCCGAGTGTTTCTTTTCTCTCTCGCCTCTCCAGACATCCCACCTAGAGTTAGTCCGAGAAGGGAAAATGTCAGCCACTGAGCAGTCTGTCTGGCAGCTTGCATCAAGCCTTTGTGTCTGTCTTCTTTGTATCTGTTTTCTCTGTCTTCTTGTGT
>NW_006408964.1:1082789-1083501 GCF_000296735.1 Chrysochloris asiatica
GACCATATCTGCACATGTCCAGAAACGAGATAAAGTGACTGAGGCAAATGAGCTGGAAGGAGACCTACACTCTATACTGGAAGATGAGCAGGCTTTGGAAATGCCTGAGAAGGAATTCCTAAAAATGATGATAAAAGGTATCAAAACACTATACAATGCAGTTGAGAAAATTAAGGAAGTCAGGAGAGTGCTACAGGAACAATCAAGTAAGATAAATACAGCATTGGAAACAATTCAAAACCTACAGAAACAGGTCCAAATGATTAATAATAGAATATCAGAAATGGATATTACATTGTAAGGGCAAAGTAATAGAATTGAAGAGATAGAAGCTAGAACTAGCGAGCTAGAAGATAAATCTCTCAACACTACTAAGACAGAAGAAAAAAAAAACAACACAAAAAAGGATTAAAAAAATCCGAAGAAGGCGTAAGATTTATGTTGGATAACATGAAGAGGAATAACATAAGAATTATTGGCATTCCAGAACAGCAACGATCACACAAGCCCACAGAGGAGATAGTTGAAGAGCTTCAGGAAAAAAATTTTCCTAACATCCTGAAAAGGGAAAAGATAAGCATTCAAGAAGCTCAACGAACCCCAGGATACATATAATAATCAAGCTCTCCAAAATCAAAGATAAACACAGCATCTTGAAAGCATCTAGAGAAGAGAAATATAACATACAAAGGCAAGCAAATCAGATTAAGCT
>NW_006408964.1:1083998-1086953 GCF_000296735.1 Chrysochloris asiatica
ATCTAGGTATAGCTTGAAGAGGGTAAATAATACTAAAATCCTTGACTGCCTTATGAATTTTAGTTTCCCTTGCCTACTAGTGTAAAATAGACACTTGAGTGGGATAGAAAGGAATGTTGGGAAACATGATCTGAGAAAACTTGTAATCCTGCCTTCAGCCTATAGCTGATTAGAATACCCAAAAGAGATTCTACAACTTGCCCAGTGAAATAGGCCTCGTGCAAAGCCTTTACAGAGTATAGGACCTTAGGTGGAATCCTGAGCCCCATCCAGAACCTTATGAGGTGAGACATTCCCACTAGAAAGGACAAGCAGACTGGAACAGCTACAGTGACAGAAGATACATCTTCATGATGAACCTGACCTGTACTCAGAGCAGTAGTTACTCTAAATACCAACAGAGAGGGAAAGAGTCTTCACGTCAAGTATCAATGTTATCTGCTCTGTGCACAGGGTAGATAGGGACGGCCAACTTAGACATTAGCTATCTAAAATGAGGGGGCAATAAAGGCACAAAGTGACTGGCTTACAAGATTTCAAGAGGGAGCTTAGTTTAAGAATGTGGGGGGAAAGAAAGAGTCCCCACTGAATAGCTGTCATCTTGTCTAGATGGGTCTGGTGAAAGGAGATGGGGATAAGATTCTTAAGATTCAACAGTGAATAACTGTTATCATGACTAATCACGACTGTCACACTTGTAAAGGTAGAAGTTTTGTAACAAAAAAGGGGAGTGGTTAATCTTACAGTCCAGAAACAGAGGACCCAAGGACTATCAAGAGAGGAATACACAAGCAGAATGCAGGAACTTTCTAGAGAAGCAGCAGCACTAGAGATGGAGGCAGAGATGGGGGCATGGAAGGGGGAGCGGCTGAGGACTCTAGATTCATCAACTAAGAAGAGAAGGACTAAGAGCTGGTAGCCAGCAGACTTGCAGAATGTGTCCTTTAGAGATGTAAATTATTATATATGCCTGAGTGTGTTTTTTAAAAAAAGCTAAAGTGGATACAGAGAAAAACTTTTAACTCATGGTATATGGAGGGCACTATGATCAATGTAATGAAACAAGTTATATGAATTGTTCAATGTGAAACTGATGATGTGCCCTGTAAACTTTCACTCAATCCACAATAAAAACCTTAAATTAAAAAAAAAAAAAAAGTACCTGAGAAGGCATGGAAATGACAAAACATAAAATGACAAAATTGAGAAGTCAAAAAGCAAGTGATTGACATGTACATATTCATAATTCTCCCAAAGAATGGGTTTGTACCACCATATCTCCTGGTGTTGAAGACAACATGAACACCTGGTGTCTTGTGTGATCAATTTGTATGGGGAGGGCCAGGGTAACCCAATGGCAGTGAGGGGCACAAGGGAACTGCCATTCTGCAGTGCCTCCAGGGTCTCACCACCTCAATGGACCTTCACTCTACATTGTTTGGTTTTGAGTCACATGATGGGTCTTCAGGAAGGCATAGGTGTTTATCAATAATGAAGTGATCTGCATTAGACCATTTCTCAAAATTGTCACTGTTTCTAACTGTTCTAAACCAGAAACAGAAAGGAATACAACAGTTGGTTGCATTCAAACTGTGAGGGATTGTTGTCTTATGACACAGAAAGCCATCAGTCGGGAAGGGACTATATTTAGTGAAGATGCATGTACCTTACAGTAGACCTTGGTGGTGGTGGTCGATGTGTGCCGGGGAGTCAGTTCTGAGTAATAGCGAACCTATATAGGGATTCCGAGGCTTTAAATCTTCACAAGGGCCAAAAGCCTCATCTTTCCTCTGTGGAATGAATGCTAGTTTCTCACTGCTGAGTGGAGGTTAGCAACCCTACTTGTAACCACACCCCTACCAGAGTTCCTTGGTCAAACATAAAATTCTGTTTGAAGTCTCAGCGGTCATCAATGATGTGGACCAGGGTGAGCGCCAGAAGAGTGGGCCTTCTTGGATGTTGCACAGATGAAATTCTGCAGAGCTGTGAGGATGGAAACCTAGAGAGACTTGGCCTCAATGGAGGAGAATGAGATCTTTTATTGTGATGGGTTTTCCTGTAGTCATGGGAAACGTTTTACACACCATGGTTAGTCCAGTATTTGGGTTGAGGAAGAGGATTACATTGTACATAATACAAGAACCATCTCATATTTCTATGGAGCTTCCATATCCTGGATGCCATAGATAATAAATTTCTTAATGTGAAAGTGCGTTTTTACATATTTCTCTTGAGATCAGTAATGCTGACACTCACCAAAAGGTTATGAATGTTAACTTCTGCCTTTAGGGGTTCCGTTGGGACTCACCCTTCAGAGATCTGAGTGGGATTTTGCAGAGTTTTAACTGTGCTTATTACAAGTTTAACATATCATTGTGATACAAATGAACTCATACTCCTTTCTTCTTTTTTTACTGTTTAAATTTCTGGTCCATATGAGCTTAAGTCAAAAGTTGTATTATCAATATAAACCCCAGGGTTTTAAAACCTTACATATTTAGATGTGGAAGGATGCTATACTAAATTATTAAATTTATCTGAGATTTTAGCACTGTAAACCAACGGCATGTGCTATGTGTTCAGGTTTAAGAAGTCTAAAGAAATGTTCGTCACTGAGGATTGTAATATATGTGGATAATATGAAGCATATACTAATGTGCACATATGTATACATAGGACCACATCTGTGTATATGTGTGCACTCACTGCCAATGTTAGTACATATTAAAATGCACACATATGTGCATAGACCACACCTGTGTATGTGTGTGCACACTACAAATGTTAGCATATAGTAATGGGCACACATGTGTTCATAAGACCACACCTGTGTATGTGTGTGCACTACCAATGTTAGCATATACTAATGTGGATACATGTGTGCATAAGACCACACCTTCACGTGTGTACACTCACTACCAATGTTAGCAATACTAATGTGTCCATAAGACCACA
>NW_006408964.1:1087558-1094875 GCF_000296735.1 Chrysochloris asiatica
CTTTAAAAACACAGAAAACCCACATTTGATCAAGGCCGGTCATTGTCCTTATTATAACTGAAGAGTTACAAAGGCAAAATGACACGTGAATAGAGGCAGTCTGCACAGCTGATGAGGACACTCCTCTGCAGTTACAAACACACTGTCATGTGTCACTGAGAATCTCTTTCCGCATTCAGCGCAGTGTTTCATGGTGGAGTCACTGATCACAGTGTGGATGGAACATCCAGTTTCTGACACAACCTCTAAACTCTTGAGTTGTGATACGTGAGTAGAGTTAACAGCTTTCCCATGTTCCTCACACTCACAGCGACCTTCTCTTCAGTGAGCAGAGCTCCTCTATTGTAGTGTGATAAGCATCTAAACCCTCCGCTGCATTCGTTACATCGATAAGGGTTCTTTCCTTTTTGGAATCATGGTAACTTATGTGGAATCATGAGTAGTTCTATACATTAACTTCACATTCCTCTCCACTGTGCATCCTTAAATATGAAGTGAGGTCTGAGTAACAAACTCACATTTTCCCAAGTTGTCTACATTCATAAGGCCTCTGCTAACTATGAGTTCACCTGTTTAGTGAGAGATGGATTACTAGGATTGGTTTCTCCATATTCCTTACATTCATAGTGAATTTCTCCACTGTGATATATCATATGTACAGTGAGGGATGAGGCATAAACAAACACTTTTACACACTGTTGACATTCATATGGCCTCTTTCCAGTGTGGCTTCTAGTGAGGATTGAGGGCTGCCTGAACACTTTCCCACACTGTGTCCACTCATTAAAGTGGGTCTCCATTGTGAGTCTACACATGTGTAATGTAGTGAGGAATAGCACATTCCTTACATTCATGGGGCCTCTCCCCACTGTGAGTCTGCATATGTTTACAGAGGGATGACTACCTACCAAAGATTTTCCACATAATTTACATTTATATGGCCTCTCTTCACTGTGGATTCTTCTGTGTTGTGAGGCTTCACCCTTGAGTAAATGATTTCCCACACTCCTTACATTCATAGGGCCTCTGTGCACTATGAATTTGCATATGTGCAGTGAGGACTGTAGAAGAAATAAAGGCTTTCCCATACTCCTTACATTCATAGGGCGTCTCTCCACTGTGGATTCTTCTATGTCTCCTGAGGTTTGTCGCTCGGAGAAAGGCTTTCCCACATTCCTTACATTCATAGGGTCGCTCTCCACTGTGGATTCTTCTATGGCCTGAGAGGCCTGACTGTTGAGTAAAGGCTTTCCCACATTCCTTACATTCATAGGACCTCTCTTCACTGTGGATTCTTCTATGTGTTCTAAGGGATGATGCTCGGAGAAAGGCTTTCCTACACTCCTTACATTCATAGGGCCTCTCTCCACTGTGGATTCTTCTATGTTTTGTGAGGCCTGACCATTGAGTAAAGGATTTCCCACACTCCTTACATTCATAGGGTCTCTCTCCATAATGGATTCTTCTATGTATTCTGAGGCTTGTCGCTCGGAGAAAGGCTTTCCCACAGTCCTTACATTCATAAGGCCTCTCTCCACTGTGGATTCTTCTATGTGCACTCAGGTCTGAGGATTCTGTAAAAGTTTTCCCACACTCTTTACATTCATAAGGCATCTCTCTACTGTGACTACTTACATGCAGATTGAGGGAGGAAGCCTCGGGAATTGCTTTCTTACATTCAGAAGACTTCTCTTGCTTATGAGAGTTATTGTTTAAAATGAGAGATGAAGGACTAGTATGCATTCTAAAATATTCTTTACATTTGGATTGATGACCTTCCAAAGGTGTCCTAACTGGTGAGAAACTACAGAAAATTTCCATCCACTTGCTGAATTCATGCCCTTCAATACTTGTGATTGCTGAGACAGGATTCTTGAGGGTCAATATACAAAGGAAGCCTTTCCCACATATCTTACATTTATGGGTATGTTTCACATCATGAGTGCTCACAGGCGTGGTCAGGTTAGAAGGACACCTGCAGTCTTCTCCACAGTCCGGACACTGACAGGTACTGCTTCCAGTGTGAGCTCTACTACGATTGTTCTCTAGGGAATGATCCAGGAAGGCTCCTCCATACTCACAGCATTCAAAAGGATCTACTTCTGTGGGATCTACTTGATGCACAGAAAGACCAGGAATTGGGCTGGAGGTTTCTCCACACTGGTTGCCTTCAGAACATTCATTCAGGTTCTCGATTGCACCAGTTCTGTTAAAAACAGGTAGTGTAAATGTAAAACAATGGTGTCTACTGCAAACTACTCCACTGTCAACAAGGAGACAAGAAAAAAATTCATTTATCTTGTTGGAAACAAATGTCACATGACAGCATTATCAAACACAGTGAACATGCATGTTTTTCCCTGAATTGTCTCAAGAATCATCTAGGACGACAACAACATTTCCATCAATCTGCAACTCTTCCAGCTCATTATGTCCAAGTGAAACATGATGTACACATTTCACTGACTTATACTCCCATCATTTTATTGCCAGGATTATACACATATACATATATACATGGGTCCTGATGAAGGAGCAACACTAGGCGGAAAGCTAGATTTGAACCACAAAGTGGAATGACTTCACGGCATGTAACAACAGCCACTCCTTGGAGACTCAACAAAGGGTTGCTAAAAGTCAACTGACTCGGCAAACACATCACATATATATTAGTTGGCTTCAGGGATTCAAACCAGGTTGGAATGACTCAGCAATTTCCAACATAAAATGAGAGAAGTGTCCAGATTGCATAGCAATCAAAACTGTTGTTTTAATAGAATTTGATTTGGTGAAGAAACAATCACTGGTAATGCATTCAAGGATGGGGAGCAAACCAACAATATGAACGTGTCGCTCTACACACTCCTGCAACACCAAACACCTGCACGGATACCAAGAGTCTTACATCACAGCCCGGATATGTTGTAAGACTCTGGAGATCAACAAACATTTAGAGCTGTGCAGCCTGCCACCATATCTGAATGGCACACTAGTGACAGTTTCTTAATTGACTCACAATTTAAAAGGAAAGAGATTTGACTGTTGGGAAATGCATATGCAACCTTCGTTTGTCCAGCAATTACTCAATTAGAAATGTTCACACAATGATGCAATTGGAAGACGATGGAGTTATGACACCTCCTGAGATTTTGTGAAGCACTAATTTCTGTTGTTTGTTATATCACACTCACCTCAAATGTCTCCCCTGGTTGTCAAGGTGATCCTTCCAGCCATGTGATTCCATGATTGCACCTGTGATGCATAATAACCAGGTGTTACTCTTCAGAAATTGTAGGATTAAATGCTCACTGGGTAACCTTCCTTCATCATTAATGTTTCCAGCCACTGATCCAAACATTCAAGTTAAAGTCCATAATTAGAATCAAATGGGAATCATCAGAGGAAACAGAGGTTCCTAGTAAAAAAGACTCAGCCCCATTTTGCTATTCCAGCACTTTGACAAGTCTTAAAATGCCACATACTAGGAAATACTTCTATCACAATGGAGAGGAACAGTAACATACACAGGTATCATTAGGAGAGCTAAGTAGAAGGAATTAGACATGCCACACATGAAACGTTATAAAGGCAAAGAGTCTCTGTGTCCACAGGTGCAAAACGACAACTAAAATCAACAGAATAAGTTCAGGTATCTGTGAAGTTGGGTCTGCAAGCCAAAATAAACTTTTTTAAGCTGACTGATTTCCTTCATTCATGGGCTAAGATTACATTTCCTCGGGCTTCCTCACACATGGACCTCAGTGACTCTTATTTCCCCTCTCCTCAGATGTTTCCTTATCTTCTCTGAGAAAACAAATGGGTAGAGCTACCAGAGAGCTCAGGAGTCCCAGTGTGGTGGTGTAGGATAAATCCCCCAAGTCGCCTCTAGGAAAATGTACACAAGTTCCATCAACATTGAAACCGATGCGATGGCAGTTCACAACATGGGGCTCATGGAGAAATGCACATCGAAAATAAGACTGTGATGACCAATGAAAGATTCCTTGTCGCTGAGATAGTACTCTGTTCTCTAAAAGCTCTGATGATTGACAGGTGTGAGTTCATTTACATCAAAATCATGACATCAAACTTGTCAGAAACCCAATAAAACTCTCAGAAATGCACCCACAGTACAAGTCTCTCAGTGCATAAAAGTGTCCCCTGAAGTCAATGCTATGCTGATGGCACTTAAAGAAAGAGGCCCAAGGCTTTTTTTATTCACAAGAGAAAAGAAAGCTGTTTAATGCATAGAGCTTTGTACTAGGGGAATCCTGGATGCATGAGCTCTATATAGAAGGAGACCATGCCTTTTGCTTTATAGGGTATTCCAGTTGCTCATTCCATATAATCAACCACAGTTGATGAGGAAAATATTTTTCTTTATAAAAGGAATAAAAAGAAATAAATAAAAAGGAAGATGCCATTCATACCGACTGAAGCCAGGTTTCTCAAGGTTTCCATCATCATGTCTCTGTAGAGTTTCCTCTGAGCAGGATCCAGCAAATCCCACTCTTCGTGGGTGAAGACCACAGCCACATCTTCAATGGTCACTGTACCCTAAAACATCCCACACATTCTCTGTCAGCAAAGCAGCACAGACTACAACATGTCTAAAAATAAAATGTGAGGCTGCAATTCCTAGGACCCTTAAAGTCCACAGGTACATAACACCAAGTTCTGTGCTCTAGTGAGATCTGCTCAAAGAACACCAATTGGCTTCCTCCTTTCAATGACAACATTCACTAACTCACTGATAGCATCTTGTCACAAAAACTCCGGGCACCCTGAAATAGACCCTCCAACATTTTACTGTGAACGACAGTAGTCTATCCCTCTGTGTGTATGGTCTACAACAATTATAAAATACACCAGAATTGAGAGAGATGATCAGATCATAACCTTGTGAATAATCCATTCTACCTACCTCCATAGACCAATCGGAAGCTCTACAATCAGGAAGCACTATAGGTGGGGCAGGGGAGGCCCCAACAACTCCAGTTATCTACAATCCCAAACCCATCACGTTCCAGTGAATTCGGACTCATCACAACTTTATATTTCCATGTGCCACCGAGTCGGTCTCATCCATATCGATCCTCCATCAGGTTTCCCAGGAACGGCTCGTGGGCTTGAACAGCCGACCCTGAGGTCAGCGGTGCATTGCTGATCCCAGGACGCCCATGGACTCACCATTCCCGCGCTCCACCTTCGGGAAGTCTAAGAGCAGGTCCCCGACAGGACCCGGAGCTCCGCGGATTCAGGCCGAGGGACGGGAGTGGACGAGGAGCTCGGGGCACGTTGGGAACAGACACACAGCGGCCATCCGCGCCTCCAATCCTGGTCCTTTGTGGAGCGGAGTCGCAGGCTGGGCTCCTCTCCCTGCTCCACGTGTGAGACCGGAAACGGAAGGGAGATGGGCGGAGTCAGTGGGCGTGTCCCAGGGGAAAGTTCCTAAATTACAAACAGGAAAACAAACCAAACCTGAGCCGGGAATATAAGGGAGGCCGGTAACCGGATAATGGGGATTCCACACTCACAGACCCGGGTCCCTGATTCTGCGGAACATGAAGGGCACTTTACCCCTTAAGGACGCACACCACGTAACCAGAGGACTTAATGACATCTGCTGCCCTACTACCTCTGACCTTTAGTCTCCAGGAGGGCGAAGAAGAGATGAGGGAGCGCGGGAGACAAGGAGCAGCGCACTTGGCCCTTAATATGAGTCTGCGGGGCTCCTGCGGGTGGTGGGGTGGAACCAGCCGACTGGAGATGGAGACCACACGTACCTGTCACTGGAGTAGAAGGACCCGCAATGAGAACACAAACTTCCGCTTTCTTTATTTGTGTACTGGTTTGGTGCACAAGAGACAAGGTTCCGTGCAGAAACATAGTGGAATCTCGCTGATTGATATCTTGGTGTTCAATGGATTCTCTGGCATTTGGAATCTGGTTGAGATTCTTGTTTCCTCTATGGAGAAAAGCATAGGGTTTCTTCACCGAGAATATGAAGGGAAATGCGGATTTCAGTCCTCCAATATATGCTTGTGGGGTAGAGAAAGTTCCAAAGTTCAGATTTGACCCTTTGAAACAGTTTTACTGTTTTTGGCAGACAGAGTTTCTTCGCTCTTCATAAACATTTCCCCATCTTGAATTGTTGACATCTGTCTTTTGGCTTCTGTTTCAGGGATTGTCATCACTCACATATCACCTGCCTTTAACCAATGGCATGATTCAAACTAATAGGGACAGCTTAGGGGAAAGGAGACAGGGAATTGAGCCTGAGACCATGATAGACAAAATACCATCAGGTGTGAGAACAACAAGGAACCCAAAACAACAGTGAGTCAGTTATTCTGTCAAAATTGTAAGAGGTACAGACAACCACAAAGAAAACAGAAGGCGCATCAGCCCATTCCCGAGAAGCCTGTGTCCTCTTATTAACAATCAAAGAAGCATTCCTCCACTTTAATAAGACAATCAGTGAGCGGCAGCCTCAGACCTGCCCCTGTGAGACAACATCTGGGACCAGGAATAGAAAACTCTACTTAATCCAGGATCCATAATCCAAAGGGTCTTTACAACTCACATAGACAGACCCAATTCTGTCTTTGAAGTGTACTTTTGCTGTACAAAAACCAATACCCAGGCAGTCGCGGCCCGGGCAGCACAGTGTAGGTTGCAGCTGGTGGCTGAGGGGACCCGTGCTGCGTGGCCTGGGATGCTCCAGTTGGTACGATGGCCCAGCGGCTGGCGTCCAATGAGAAAGGGATCCGGGACCGAGCAGTGAAGAAGCTGCGCCAGTATATCAGCGTGAAAACGCAGGAAACAGGATGATCTGCCAGAAGACAACTCTACTCCTCCCCAAGCCACGCCGCAAATGACTTGTGCACAGTCCTGAGCTTGCTCCCCCTGGGGCCTGCGTGGTGACCATAGTGGAGGACAATGGGGGATGTGTCAGCTGGCCCCGCTCATTGAGGCCTAAAGCAGTTGGTCAGCATACAGAGGAACAAGACCACTGCCCTATGCAGACTCACCTCCTACCACGTGCCCACTGGCCTCTGGAAGAGCTGGAAGCAGCAGCTCAGCGGCAAGTTCGAAAAACCCTATTTCGTAAAGCTAATGGAATTTATTGCAAAAGAAAGAAAACATTACACTGTTTACCCACCCCCACAAGTCTTCACATGGAACCAGATGTGTGATATAAGAGATGTGTGGGGGAAGAAAGAGTTGCTGCCACTCAATAGTTTTTCATGTTGTCTAGATGGGTCTGGTTAAAAGAGATGGGGATATATTCTTATGATTCAGTAGTGAGCAATT
>NW_006408964.1:1095650-1096528 GCF_000296735.1 Chrysochloris asiatica
TGGAAGCATTTTACCGAAGAAATTGTGGCCTGGCTGAATCAGAACTTGAATGGCCTACTCTGGGCCTTGTTGGTGCAGAAGAAAGGCAGTGCCATAGATCAGAAGCGGCCCAACATCTTGCAGGCTGCCCACTCTTCCCCTCCATCGGTGTATCGGGGGTTCTTTGGGTGCAGGCACTTCTCTAAAGCCAATGAGCTACTGCAGACGTCAGGCAAGAAGCCCATTAACTGGAAGGAGCTGTGACCCTTGCTGGTGGTTTCTCAGAGGCTGCTGTGGAAGAGTTAGTCTGTTGGGAAGTCCATGTGGAAAAACAATTGCCTTCATAATTTTTAAATGCCCTGCGGAAGGGTGCTGCTTCCATAAGGCCACCATGAACCCTGCTGCCCAGGATTGGCAGGTCTTTCCGACCTGAAATGGAGTCAACTGTCCTTGTGACCTTGGTCCCCAAAATGCCTGTAGTCCCAAGCCTGCCCACCAGTGATGTATCCACCCTGGCTTTGGGGTGCCTCATTGTCTCTGTCTGTCTCCTTCTGTGTATTTTTTTGCTATATCTACTGCCATCAGGTACCTCCTCCTCGTGAACTGAACCCCTATGTCGAGGAAGGTCCCCGACATGTTAGCAACATCTTTAATTCCACATCCTCTTCTGAATCTGACTTAAAAGCCTGGAAGTGCCTGAGAATACACTGATTTTTTGTTTATTTCTTATACTATTGCTGTAACTAGAGTCTTGCCAGCTTATTCCTAAACTGTGAGCTCTACAGTCTCTACAGTCTGTCACTTTTGAGCTTTCTGGATGTCCAGTCATTGCCCTGTCTGTATTGTTCAGTGACTTGTTTCCCTGTGATACTTAAGAGTTTTCTGCAGGTGTGTGTACC
>NW_006408964.1:1100088-1100673 GCF_000296735.1 Chrysochloris asiatica
ATCAGCTTTGCAAAAGATACAGATGAGCAAAAGGACAAAACTCTAATCAAAGAACCCAAAGGTACCTACCTGCAAGGGAAAAGTCAATATTGTTAAGATGCCAATTCTACCCAACGTGATCTATGCCCTTCAGTAGAATCCCAATAAAAATCCCACCATTCATTTTGGTACCATCATCAAATTTCATTAACCTCTGAAGTTACAAAAATCAGCATATTGACGTTTTTGTAAAACACTAAGCAAATATATCCATGGAAACAGAACACACAAAGAGAGAAATACAAGACATGTGATGTTGAGTCAGGACCAAAGGCAATTCAAGGAAAAGAGTATAGCTTTTCCAATATACGGTTCTGGAAAACCTGAAATGACCCTTGAAGCCACAAGTATAAAAACAAACTTAAAAAACAAAAGACCAGACAGAGACGTTATAACTTCCATAAGTATTCACTGAAAATGGATCAACCCTAAATATGAATGCAAAACTATAAACTTACAGACAACAACTTAGAAGAAAACCTAAGAGACTTAAGAGTCTGGTAATGACGTTCTAGATAGAAAAGCAAAAACCAGATACAATACAAA
>NW_006408964.1:1100773-1101513 GCF_000296735.1 Chrysochloris asiatica
AAAAAAATGGGGGTGGGATAAATGCATCTTTCTTAAAATTTTAAACTTTGCAAATAATTTCCCTATACATATTTACAAATAAAAATTATTTAAAACGTGAAACTGCTGAATAAACACTTCCGTTCTTAGGGGGAGTCAAGAGAGCTGGGGCAGAGCTGGCTCTGCTGGGCCAGATGCCACAATCCAGCATCAACATCTGTTCCAGGGTTCAGCTCTGGTCTGGTGACTCTCATTCTACACAGACACCAGGCCCAGTGTGGGGATGGTAATCCTCCCTGGTGTCAGCCAGGAGACTCACATAAGGAAAGCAATTCCATCAGCTAGATTCTGAAGAATCACATCTGCATAGAGAAAGGGACTAGTAATTGAGGAACAGGATTTCAGGGTGCCTGGTAGGGTTCTGTCCCTGGGCCTTGTCAGCTTTATTTTTCAGAGGAACAACAGCCCCTCACTCATTGGTGATTCCAAAAAAATACTTACACAGCCGCCTCACACACTGAGGGAAAAGATGGCCCAGTTGTCAATAAACACAAACCCACATCCATCAGTTGAATTCCGTCATAACCAGATCCCTACAGAACTCACCATTTTGTTGCTCCCCTTATAGGAGTCTAGGACACTATCTCCAAAGGTCACTACAGAAAGAAGGTCTGAAGTGAAAGCTGAGCCCTGGGATGTTGGGAGCAGATGCTTAATGTCTGGTCTTTACACACAGTCAGAATACCTTAAGTCCTTCCTGA
>NW_006408964.1:1128291-1146575 GCF_000296735.1 Chrysochloris asiatica
ATAGGATCTCAGGGTGCCTTCTAGGCTTCAGTGCCTGGGTCTTATCTACCTACTTTATTCTTCACCAAGGAACCACAGCCAAATAAAACACCTAGGCTCATGCATTGAGGGGAAGATGGCCCAGTTGTCAATAAACCCAAACCCACTTCCATCAGTTGAATTTCCAGTCATAACCAAATCACTACAGAACTCACCATTTCTTTGCTCCCCCTTATGAGGGTCTAGGACACTATCACCAAAGGTCATTTCAGAAAGGTCTGAAATGAAAGCTGAGCCCTGGGCAGTTGGGAGCAGATGCTCAATGTCTGGTCCGTACACACAGAATACCTGAAGTCCTTCCTGATGACTTAGGGATGTGCCAGATGGTGTTCCCCACAGCTCCCACTTGACTCAGGACCACACTGGAAAGGTGAAATGGAAGAAGGATGGGGGAGACTCAGGGCTAAGCCAGTGGTGGGTGAGGGTGGGTGATAGGTTTTTGGCTTCATTCCAGACTGCATTGCTAGTCACATATCCAGGGGGAATTCCAATCCCAAGCCAAATCCAAACAATAGGGGTACAAGTGTCCTATGAGTGCAGGCCTGGAAGCTGTAATGTTGGAGATTCTGCTTAGGGACCCTGGGAGCCTCCACTCTGTATGTCTTCACAAACTTCGAGAGAACACAGGTGCTGCAGGGTTGACAATAATTGTGCTGGGTGGGAAGCACCAGATGAGACCAGGGAAGGTGCTGGGAGACCATCTGCACCCCTGACAGGGGCTGTGGTCTCTGGCCACTCTCCTACTGAAACAGGGCACTGAGAAAGTTGGGGTTCCAAGATGGTTTTATTTCCTTCTGGATGAAGCACAACAGAGGCCAAGGCCAAAGCTACCATCCTGGCCCCATAGTTACAGGGGGCTCCCTCTCCAGATTCCCTAACTGCCTGTCAGTCACCAAGTAGTCCCCATTTCCTAAAAATCAATCTGTGATTCTTGTACTGGTCATTGGGTCGGTATGGGTTGGAACTGAATTGATGGCATTGAACAAAAGCAACTGAGAAGCAAGGAGTGGAAATGACAGAACATAAAAAATGACAAAATAGAGAATTTGAAAAGTAGGTGATATGTACAAATTCATAATTATTCCAAAGACTGTTCCTTATTTTCATGATGTGGGTCTGTACCTCCATGTCTCCTAGTGTTGAAGACAACATGAACACCTGGGGTTTTGTGTGGTTAGTTTGTATGTGGAGGGCCCAGGGTAATCCAATGGCAGTGCAGGGCACAAGAGAACTGCCATTCTGCAGTGCCTCCAGGGTCTCACCACCTCAATGGACCTTCACTCTACATTGTTTGGTTTGGTTTTTGTTTCTGATAATGGGTCTTCAGGAAGGCGTAGCTGTTTGTCCAGAATGGGGTGATGATCTGCATTACACCATTTCTCAAAATTGTCAGTTTCTAGCTGTTCTAAACCAGAAACGGAATACAACAGTTGGTTACATTCAAACTGTGAGGGATTGTTGTCTTATGACACAGAAAGCCATCAGTCAGGAAGGGAATATATTTAGTGAAGGTACATGTACCTTACAGTAGACCTTGGTGGTGGTGGTGGTGGATATGTGCCGGGGAGTAGGTTCCGACTAATAGCAAACCTGTTTAGGGTTACCGAGGTTGTAAATCTTTACAAGAGCAGAAAGCCTCATCTTTCTCCTGTGGAATGCCTGCTAGTTTCTAACTGCTGACTGAAAGTAAGTAGACCAACTAGTATCCATGCCCCTACCAGAGTTCCTTGGTCAAACATCGAATTGTTTGAAACCCCTGAGTTTTTTAAAAAATGTTTTATTGTAAATTATGTGATAGTTTACATGGGAGAACGTTAGTTTTACATTCATTCTACCCTATATCATCTCATTGGCATGGTTACAATTCCCTCCATGCATCATCAACCAACCAAAGGGTATACTCTGCAAGCTTACCCCCGCCCCCCCCCTCACCCGGTCTTCAGCATGCAGTCTCTCTCCCTCTCTGGATCTAAATTCCCCAGCTGCTCCATCTCTCCAGGTCATCATCTCTGCCTGCATCTCAGTCATCACTGCTTCTCTGCATAGGGTCTCCCTCTCAGCTCTTCTCCTTTGATGGTGCTAGGGACCTCTGCTCCTAGACTGGAAAGTTAATCACTCCCCTCCTTGTATAAATTGTCTACCTTTATATTTCCAGCCCTCACAGTCAGTACTGATAACAATTATTTACTATTGTATCAAAAGAGACCTATCTGCATTTAATTTCATCAGCCCCGCCTAGACAGATTGACTACTACTCACTGGAGATTCTACCTTCCTCTAGGCCCTCTAGATCTAGGTTCCCTCTAGAAAGCTTGTAAGCCAGTCACATCTTGCTTTTGAAGCGCCACCCCACCCCATTTTGGGTAGCCAATGTCCAAGTTGCCCATCTCTGTCTACTCTGTGTGTGCAGGGGGTAGGAATGATTCTTGCTGTAAGGATTGTGTCCTCTTTTGAGCTACTGCTTCCATAGGTGTAGGTCAAGTTCATCAAATTGTATCAGATTACTCTTTTTTTCCTCTTCTGGTTGAGCTCTGATCATTCAGTCATTGAAGCCAGGTCAAGTGGATATTGTCTGCAAGTGTGGGCGCTCTTGTGCATATGTCCTCTCTTCTTATCAGCTGGACGATTTACTCTCTATTCTAGTCTTCTGTGGCTATGTCACTCACTCTGGGACTGAGAGTCCCCAGGTCTTGCACACTGCTGGCCAACCAGGTCTTCACCCGGGTTCACAGGAGTCTATTGAACATTGTAGGTCTTAGCTCGCCACTTCATTGCTGTTTTTCCCTCACTTCCCCTTGTCGGTGAAGAGAGTGGTCACCAATCAGAGCATGTATTTGCATTGAGTCTTAGTCTTGGAAGGGGGTTTGCATTGAGGGGACCCAACAACTTGCCTTTAAGTTTCCTGGGCAAGCAACTTGCTTGTTTTTGTAGTAACAGTCGATCTGCCTATGTTGTTTTATATTTTTCCTGTAGGTCTTTCTTTCATGAAGTAGCTTCTGTTCTTGTAGCCACTCCAGGCTGGTCGGCTCATCCTTTCAAGTGGAAATTTCCCATCTCTGGAGATCTGGATGTGGTTCAGGCTTCTACCTATAGTCTTATGTATTGCAGAGACTCCACAGGAAGCCTCCTTCACTGGGCACGTTGTGGCCCCATTTTAGGTATTCCAATCAGTTACATCAAGAAGATGGAGTTACAAGCTTTCTATGGTGATGTTTCTGGCTATTCCTTTCTCTTTCCCTCCAGGGTCTATCTTATAACTCAAAAGACAGCCAAGCATCTTAACATTGTAATGTGCCGCGGAGTCGGTTCCAACTCATAGCAACCCTGAACAGGGTTTCCAAGGCTGTAAATTTTTACGGGAGATGACAGCCTCATGTTTCTCCTGCTGAACAGCTGGTAGTTTTGAACTGCTGACCTTGTAGTTCGCAGCCCAATTCGTAACCACTACGCTACCTGAGCTCCTTACCATTATTCCCCTCTTTTCCCCATTCCAACCATGTCTCAATCTATGTATCCCAGAGCCCTGTGGTTCCAAGGTTGTGCATACAGCATTATTTACCTCTATCCCACTTAACCCATTGAGATCTGCCTAATTGTTCTACCCCATGGGGTTTCCGTTTCCCAAGGCTGTCACCTTTTACCTTGTCAACAAAGAATACGTGATACCTTGCTGAATCAGAGTGTAAGGGACATTTTAAGTCTCAGCGGTCATTGATGATGTGGATCAGGGTGAACGCCAGAAAAGTGGGCCTTCCTGGATGTTGCACGAATGAAATTCTGCAGAGCTGTGAGGATGGAATCCTAGAGAGACTTGACCTCACTGGGGGAGAATGAGACCTTTTATTGTGATAGGTATTCCTGTAGTCATGAGAAGTAATTTACACACCAGGATTATTAAATTGATCTCTGAGATTTTGGCACAGTAAACCAACGGCATGTGCTGCGTGGACAGGTTTAAGAAGTCTAAGTAAGTGTTCCTCACTGTGGATTGTAATATATGTGGATAATATGCAACATATACCAAGGTGCACACAGGTGTGCATAAGACCACACCTGTACATCTGTGTGCACTACCAATGCTAGCAACAATTTAATAAATGGTGGGAGGGCAAAAAAGTAACACTTTACAGAATTCCTGTTAAGAAATATTGAAGAATTGATTACAACATAGAATTTGGTGAATACCACAGTCATTATAACCACAGGTAGCAACCAATTAATATAAAATAGTAGCAAAGTATGGTGAAGAAACAGAATATTAGCAGTCTCAAATTGTTGTCTTATGAGAACCTTAATAATTAAAAGCTGAAAATAATGGGCTCGATAATAGGACAGAATGAAAAGAAATGTACTAAATATAAAAATCAAAGTCTTAAAACCAAATACATAATCAGTACAATTAATTGAACACAGGACATGTTACATCAGTAAAAACCTTAAAAACCCAGAAAACCCACATTTCATCTAGACTGGTCATTGTCCTTATTATAATAGCCGAAGAGTTAGAAAGGCAAAATGACACGTGAACAGAGGCGGTTTGCACAGCTGATGAGGACACATCCCTGCAGTCACAAACACACCGTCATGTGTCACTGAGAATCTCTGCCCGCGTTCAGTGCCGTGTTTCAAGGCAGAGTCCCATGATCACAGTGTGGATGGAACATCCAGTTTCTGACACAACCTCTCAACTCTTGAATTGTGATTCAAGAGTGGAATTAACAGCTTCCCCACAACCCTCACACTCACAGTGACCTTCTCCTAAGTGAGCAGAGCTCTTCTATTGTAGTGTGATAAGCATCTAAATCCTCTGCTGCAATCTTTACATCAATAAAGGTTCTTTCCTTTTTGGAATCATTGCAAGCTTTGTGGAATCATGAGTAGCTCATTACATTAATTTGCACATCCTTCTCCACTGTGCATCCTTAAATATGAAGGATTACCCAAGTTGGCTACATTCATAAGGTCTCTGCTAACTGTGAGTTCACCTCTTTCGTGAAAGACAGAAAACTAGGCGTGGGTTCTCTATATTCCTTACACTCATAGTGACTTTCTCCATTGTGAGATCTCCTATATACAGTGAGGTATGAGGCATCAATACAAGCTATTACACACTGTTGACATTCAGATGGCCTCTTCCCATTGGGGATTCTTCTATGTCTAGTGAAGATTGAGGCCTGCCTGAACACTTTGCCACACTGTGTACACTCATTAAACCCGGTCTCCTCTGTGAGTTTGCACATGTGTAATGTGGTCTGAGAAATCCTTAAAGGCTGTCCCACATTCCTTCGGGTATTTGTCCCGAAGAGAATTTATTGCTTGCCTAGATGGCTCCCCAGTGAACAACCTTCTTGTTCTTCAGGAAGCAAAATCAGACAACCACTTTGCTTTCTGGGTTTTCTCTGCTGGGCTTTATTTCAAGAAGAATCTTCTGTTACTCTAGCTGCTCCTGGCTGGTCTGCTTGTCTTTCCAAGTATGAATTTCCCACCTTCGTAGCTTCAAGATGGGGATCAGGATTCCACCGGAGGACTTATATACAAAAACGCCACTAGAAACCTCTTTCACTAAGCAAGTTCTAATACCCCCTTTACTGTGAATTGCTTGATAGTTTACATGGGAGAATATCAGCTTCGCACTCATCCTATTGAATCACGTTTTATTGCAATGATGACAATCCCCTTCATGCATCACCATTCTATAGTATTTTCTTCCATTCTGTTGGTTTTCATTTTTTATTTGGATATACACAAAAATACTTAGGAATATACAATCATTTAAACAATCAAAGGACACATTTTGCAAGTCGGCCTCCTGGTCGCCAGCATACAGCCTTACTCTTGCCATGAGTCTAGACTCCTCAGCTGCTCCCTCTCTCAGTGTCCTCATCTATGCCTCCATCTCTGATATCGCTGCTTCTCTGGATAGGGTTCCACATTCTGCTTGTGTGTTTTCCCTTTGGTGGTCCTAGGGTCTTCGGTTGCAGGAATCTAACATTAACTACTCCCCCATTTTTGTTACAAAATTTCTACCTTTGCCGTTCTGACAGTCACATTTGATCATAACAATGCTCACTATTGAATCCTAAGAATCTTATCCCCATCTCCTTTCATCAGACCAGTGAATTGTTTTTTCAAAGTTCCTACTACATCTCATAAGTTCAACCTCATTTTTTTGACAGAAAAGGCACAGCTATAGTCTTTCTCCTTTCTGGTGCAAGCTCACTGTTTCTTTTATGACGCTAAAGTGTCAGTTGATTGTTTTGTAAGTAGGTCAGGTATCCACAGGTCTGGGCAATATTTACATTGGACACTGCTCTTTGTCTAGCAAATAGAATTTGTTAACATATTCCTGCTACTGGCATGTGCAAGAGTATGTTATTGGACGCCACTTTACTGCTGATAAATGTCTATTTATGTACTCTGCGTGTAGTTTTTTCAGGAAAAAAAAAAGTCAATTGCTATCTATATATACTGGTTGCGAATCGGGCTGCAAACCACAAGGTCAGCAGTTTGAAACTACCAGCTGTTCCGTGGGAGAAAGATGAGGCATTCTGCTCCCGTAAAGATTTACAGCCTTGGAAACTCTGTACAGGGTCGCTATGAGTCAGAACTGACTCCATGACACATAACAACAACCAGTAGAAAAGAACTGCAATTGGAAATTTAAAAAACACACAACTGTATTTACTTTGTTAACAATGAAAATGAACTAAATGGTGTTAATATAGCAAAATATGGAAAAGATACAGATGAGGAAAAGGACAAAATACTAATGAAAGAACCCAAAGGCCTAATTAAGAGAATTATTCCATGTGCCTGCAAGGGAAAAGTCAATATTGTTAAGATGCCAATTCTACCCAAGGTGATCTATTCCCTTCAGTAGAATCCCAATCAAAACCCCACCATTCATTTTATTACTATCAGGAAAGTTCATTAACCTGTGAAGCTACAAAAATCAGGGTCTTGACATTTTTGCAAAACACTAAGCAAATTCATCCATGGTAACAGATCACAAAAACACCAGAAGAAAACCTAAGTGTCTTTGAGTTTGGTAATGACTTTCTAGAAACAACAGTAAAAACCAGATCCAATGTGGGAGGAAAAAATAATTGGGGCAGGGGTGAGTGCTAGGGTTCAGTCCTGGGCCTTATGTGACACCTTTATTCTTCACTGAGGAACCACAGCCGCTCACACATCTGTGATCCCCAAAGAAAGTCTTGCCGAGCCTCCACACTGCGATGAAAGATGGCCCAGATGTCAATAAAACCAAATCCACATCCATCAACTGAATTCCCAGTCATACCCAAATCCCCAGAGAACTCACCATTTCGGATCTCTCCCTTATTGGGGTCTAGGACACTATCACCAAAGGTCACTTGAGAAAGAGGGTCCAAAGTCAAAGCTGAACCCTGGGCAGTTTGGGAACAGATGCTTAATGTCTGGTCCACACACAGTCAGAACACCTGAAGTCCTTCCTGATGTCTTAGGGGTGTGCAAGATGGTCACCCCAAGGCTCCCACTCGGGACCACACCGGAGAGCTGAAATAGAAGAAGTATGGGGAGGGGTGGAAAGGGTTAACAGAGTTCAGATTTTTGGCTTCCTCCCAGACTGCATTCCTAGTCATGTTTCCATGGGGAATTCCAGTCCCAAACAAAATTCTAACAAAAGGGGACAATGTTCAGCAGGTGGATGCCAGGAGGCTGCAATGGTGGAGACTACATTTCTCACAAACTCCCAGGGGAATGGGTGCTCGGGCTGCAAAGCTTTGTGCCGGGCGGGGTTGCACAGGATAAGACCAGGAAAGGGGCTGTGAGACCTCACACACCCCATATACCGACTGTGGTCTCCGGGCACACTCCTACTGTAACGGGGCACGGAGAAACCTGCGGTGACAAGATGGTTTTATTTCAGTCAGGACGAAACCCAACAGTGACAGAGGCTGAAGCGACCATCATGGCCCCATTGTTAAAAACGAGGAATCCCTCTTAAGACTCCCTAGCTGCGCTCAGTCCACATGTATCTCCGTTTCCTTAAAATAAATCCGTGGTTCCTGGACTGGTCTTTGAATCCCACTCCAAGGATCGTAGCCGAGTGAAATTAAAGTCAAATTATAACAGGACTGAAATCAAAATCAAACATTACTGGATAATCCCTGAAATTTACCAGCTGAGGAAACTACGGGTGCCTGTTGGAGACAAAAATGCCTCAAAGAGTCACATGACCTTGGATCAATGAGGCCACAAAACCGTTGGAATTCCTCAGCCCCGAACTTCAAGCCCATTATCTCCTAAAACCTTGTTCTCCCGTTTCCTCAGCCAGAGAGGCACACCTGGGAGAGTCCTGCTCCCGACTCAGCATCGCAATACTCCAACATAGTGTCCTCCTTCCTCAGTGGGTCACAGAGGACTAAAAAGCTTTTTGCACCACGTTTCTCCTTCCTGTGAGAAATCAGGAGGCTTCCGGAAAGCGGTAGCGAACCTTCCCATCTGGGCATGCGCAAAAGAGTGAGGGCAGTGGTATCGGACCACGCTAACGTTCACAAAAGGAGCTCTGATAGCGTAGTGGTTATGAATCGGGCTGTGAACCTTAAGGTCAGCAGTTCGAAACTACCAGTGGCTCCGCAGGAGAAAGATGAGGCTTTCTACTTCCGTAAAGATTTACAGCCTCGGAAACCCTGTACAGGGTCCCTATGGGTCGGAACCGACTCAATGGCACTTAACAACAACAACAACAACGTTCACAAAGAACATCCACTGAAGATCAGAATATATTTAATGGATGTTCAAAAATGAAAAGGAATGCATCAATAATTGATATCTTAGGCGTTAGTGAGCTGAAATGGACTGGTATTGGCCATTTTGAATCTGACGACCACATGGTTTACTATGCAGGGAATGACAAACTGAAAAGGAATGGTGTTGCATTCACTGTCAAAAAGAACATATCCAGATCAGTCATGAGATACAATGCTGTAAATGATAGGATGATATCCATAAGCCTACAGGGAAGCCGAGTTAATACCACTATTATTAAAATTTATGCACCAACCTCTAAAACCAGTGAGGAAGAAATAGAAGAATTCTACCAACTTCTTCAATCTGAAATCGATCAAACATATAATCAAGATGTATTGCTCATTACTGGTGATTGGAATGCAAAGGTTGGGAGCAAAGAGGAAGGACCAGTAGTTGGAAAATATGTCATTGGTGATAGAAATAATGCTGGAGGACCATGATAGAATTCTGTAAAACCAATGATTTATTTCAAATACCTTCTTTAGACAGCATAACAGATGACTACACACATGGACATCGCCAGATGGAACACACAGAAGATGGAAAACTCCATATCATCAGTGAAAACAAGGCCAAGGGCAGACTGTGGAACAGACCATCAATTACTCTTATGCAAATTCAAAATGAAGCTGAAGAAAATGAAAACAAGACCACAAGAGTCAAAATATGACCTTGACTTTATCACACCTGAATTTAGAGATCATCTGAAGAACAGATTTGATACATTAAACACTAAAGACCGATGACCAGAAGAGTTGTGGGATGACATCAAGAACATCATACATGAAGAAAGCAAAAAGTAATTAAGAAGATAAGAAAGAAGGAAAAGGTCAAAACGGATGTCAGAGAGACTTAATTGTGCTCATGGGGATTTTGTACATGGTCCAAGAGGCAGTTGTTCGTACAGAACATGGGAACACTGAATGGTTTACCATTAAGAAAAGTGTGTGGCAGGGTTGTATTCTTTCACCATACTTATTCAACCTGTATGCTGAGCAAATTATCCAAGAAGTTGGGTTATATGAAGCAAAACATGGCATCAGGATTGGAGAAAGACTCATTCACAACCTGCGACATACAGATTATACTACCTTGCTTGCAGAAAATAAAGAGGATTTAAAACGTTTAATGATGAAGATCAAAGAGCACAGCCTTCGGTATGGATTACATCTCAATGTAAAGGGAAAAAAATCCTCACCACTGGACCAATAAACAACTTTTTTTTTTTTAAGTTTTTATTGTGAGGTTTACACGGGAGAGCTTCATCTTTACACTCATCCTAGCACACTTCATTTCATTGCAATGTTTACAGTCCCCTGCATGCATAAAGGGTACACCACACTGGCCTGCCTCCGCAGCCCCCTGCACACAGCCTTCTCCAGCTCTGAGGGGTCCCGCCCACTTGCCTTGATGGCTCTCAGGCAAACAGCTTATTTGTTCTTGTAGTAATCAATCCGACTGCCGTTATAGTTTCAGCTTTTTCCTGCTGGTCTTTCTTTCATGAAATATCTTTTATTCTTCTAGCCAGGATATATGAGAGGAGAGGAGGGCAGGGAGGAGAAGATAGGGCACAGTATAAGGAATAGACACAGGTTAGCTTGGGTGTTGGGGTGGCAATACACAAAAAGGGGTAGGGGAATAGAAGAACAAGGCTGACAGGAGAACAATTAGGCAGCTTCGCATGGGCTAAGTGGGACAGAGGTAAATGATGATGTATGCACAGTGTTGGAACTTCAGGGCTCCGGATACAAGGATTGAGGCACAGTTTGAAGGGATAAAAGAGGGGAATATTGCTAAGATGCTTGGTTGTCTCTTGAATCTTGGTTTCCCTTTCCTACAACTGTAAAATAGACACTTGAGGTGGGGAGAAATAAATAGCCAGTCATCATTACAGAAAGCTTGTAAGTCTATCTTCAGCCTATAACTGATTGGATTACCTTAAAGTTGGCTAGAAGTTGCCCAGTGAGAGTGGTGGAGCCTTTATACTGCACAAGACCACAGGTGGAATCCAGAACCCCATCCAGAACCGACTGAGGTAGGAAATTTCCACTGCAAAGGACGAGGAGACCACCCTGGAGCTGTGAGAAGAACAGAAGATACTCTGTGAAAGAAAGACTGGCAGGAAAAGTCCAAAACAATAACGGCAGTCTGACTGATATCTACGAGGACAAGTAAGCTGTTTGCTCAAGAGACATCAAGGCAAGTGGTCGGGACCCCTCAGAGCAAACCCCCTTTTAAGACTGAGAATCAAGGGAAATACATGAGCAGGCATGTGGGTCTGGATGGTGACTACGTTGGTCACCAATAATTGTATTGTACTTTAAAACATCCTCAAAAGATCACTGTTGGGAATATGGGATTAACATCAATAAACTTCTGGGGTAGCGTAGTGGTTACGAATCGGGTTGCGAACCTTAAGGTCAGCGGTTCGAAACTACCAGACGCTCCACGGGAGAAAGATGAGGCTTTCTACTCCCGTAAAGATTTATACCCTCGGAAACCCTGTACAGGGTCGCTATGGGTCGGTCGGAACCGACTTGATGGCACTTAACAACAACAATTAACAACATATGAAGAATACATGTCAAACTAAGTTGTGGTATAACGTGATTATACTGGGGCCATGAATGTTGAATTGCTTGAGGTATTCTGAGCTTGTAACCCTTTCACTGTAGCATACATAATATCCAGATTAAAAAAAAAAAAAAATCTTTCCAGTAAATTTTTGAACATAATTAAAAGGCACCTTTGGGAGAGATTAGCTGCCCTTTCCTTTTTTTCTTTTTAAGGCTTTTATTGTGGATTGAGTGAAAGTTTACAGGGCAGATCATCAGTTTTACATATACCTTGTTTCATTACAATGATTATAATCCCCTCCATGTACCATCAGTTAAGGTTATTTCTCTCTATTCACTGTAGCGTTTTTTTAAAAAACAGCACTGAGGCATATATAATCTACTCCTCCAAAGGGCACATTCTGAAAGTCGGCCTCCTGGCCACCGGCTCTTAGTCCCTCTCTTCCCATGAATCTAGAGTACTAGACGCTCCCTCTCTCCATGTCACCATCTGTGCCTCCGTCTTTGGTGTCGCTGCTTCTCTGGATAAGGTCCCGCCTTCTGTTTGTGCGCTTCTCTCTTGATGGTCCTAAGTTCCGCTGTTTCTGGACTGTAAGATTAAACACTCCCCTGTTTTTGTTACAAAACATCTACCTTTACAATTGTGACAGTCGCAATTAATCATGATAACTATTACTCACTATTGAATCATAAGAATCTTATACACATCTCTTTTAACCAGATCTATCTAGACAAGATGAAAATTATTCAGTTGGAACTCTTCTCCCCACCTCCCAAACTAAACTTTCTCTTGAAACCTTGTAAGCCAATCTCTTCGTGCCTTTATCGCACCCTCATTTTAGGTAGCCAATGTCTACAGAGGGGACAGCACTGATGCTTAATGTGAAGACGTCTTTCCTCTCGTGATTTAGAGTTACTACCTCCATGAGTATAGATCAGGTTCATCAGATTGTAACAATTTACCTGTTTCCTTTATCCAAAAAAAATTTTTTGTGGGGGTAATCTTCCTCTAGTTGAGTTCTGATTATCAAGCCATCAAGGCTAGGTCAAATGGTTTCTGCTACAAATTCCACTGGCTGTAAGCCTTCCAACGTTCTAAATATTCCATTCTATGTGCTTCAGAATTCTGGAACCATCCCCTGAGCCTGCTTCTTCCGGTATTCCGTGTTGTTCCTGATGGAGCTCCTCATTGCACTTCTACCAGATCCACCAACTTATTTGTTTTTCAAGACCTCACATGCTTTGCTGTAGAAAGATGCTGTACCAAAATACTAACTTGTTCCCCTTTCCCCAGTAAATGAACAGTACATGCTGTCTGGAGAATTATTAGAAGTCTAAATACCTGGTTCCTCACTAAGAATTGTAATATATGTGGACAATGTACAGCATATACACACATGCACAAACATGTGCATAAAGACCACACCTGTGTAGGCATGTGCAATCAGATACAGCAATGTTAGCAACTATGTGATAACTAAAGAGAGAGGGGGAGGGGAAAGTGACATTTCATAGAATTCCTTTCAATAAACAAAAAAGAATTGAATGGAATATTGAATTTGCAAATACCACAGTAATAATAATCATAGGTAGTAATGCTGACAGGCCTGTGGCACTGAGAATTCACAAGTTCTGTCCTCTCCTGAGGTCTGCTCTAGGGAACAACCACAGATCAATGACAGGAAGTTCTGTTCTCTCCTGAGGTCGGCTCTAGGGAACAACCACAGATCAATGACAGGAAGTTCTGTGCTCTCCTGAGGTCGGCTCTAGGGAACAGCCACAGGTGAATGAGAGGAAGTTCTGTCCTCTCCTGAGGTCGGCTCTAGGGAACAACCACAGATCAATGACAGGAAGTTCTTTGCTCTCCTGAGGTCGGCTCTAGGGAACAACCACAGGTGAATGACAGGAAGTTCTGTGCTCTCCTGAGGTCTGCTCTAGGTAACAGTCATCAGCCTTTTTCTTTCCCAACATTCACTTCCTCACTGACAACAAACATCCTGTCTCAAAAACTGAACAGCCTGAAACGATCTCTCTACAGTTTGGCTATGACCAAAGCAGTCTATTCCTCTCTCTCTTTGGTCTAGAACAATTGAAAAGTACAAGAGAAAAGAGAGAAATGCTCTTATTATTCATTGGTAACAAGCCATTACACCTCCTTCCATAGAGAAACCGGACGTTCCACAAACAGGAAGCACTGGATACTAACAACTTGGAGACAGTCTAGAATGGCAATGTTTCTGTTTGCTGCTCACATCCAGGGTATGAACAACCAACCACCCAGACAAAAGCAAAATGCAACCCAGAGTCCTGAGTGGTCAAGTATATCTTTTTCAACTCCAGGAGATCAGGAAATGACAGGCACACCTACAGAATAAATGAAGGTTCTTTTGGACAATGTTTTTACATGTCAGCCACTTAATTCTTCAGATACTCAGCTGTTTTCTCATCTGGTAGCATCATAAAGACAGACAAAGATCCTAAAAGTTACAAAGACCTCAAAAGAACAGGAAAAATGACAATCTGGATCCCCCAAGGCCTCAAATCAATGACTGCTCCCTTCATCATGCACAAACTCATACAAAGCCACACAAACACAGTCTCATGCTATCAAAGGACACAGAACTACCTACAACCTCCTCAGGGAAACATGTATTTCACCATAAGAAAATTCAAATATATTATCTCTGCTGCAACCTTCCTTACACGTTGTCCAACTTCCACATGCAACTGAAAATACCATGACTTGTGTCAGGTGCACCTTAGTCATCCAATTGACATTTTGTTCTTTCACACCTCAAAGAGGTCGTTCTCCCCCTCCGCAAGCCCCAGGCTTACACCACCTCTGTAATCATAATTCCTTTATCCATTTTCATTACATCACACATATGTCTATTTTACAGTAGTAGGCAGGGGAAATAAATATCCATAATGCAGTCAAACACAGAAACCATTTTCCCCCCTCCGTGACCCTTGCTTCCGCTATCTTTAATACCAGCTGGGTCACCCATGGTTGACAAGTTTCAGATGAGCTTCCAAATGAAGATAAGCCTAGGAAGAAGAAGTGATGAACTACTTCCCAATATTTAGTCACTGAAAACCTTATGAATAGCAGAGAAAAACGGTCAGATATTTTGAGCCTCTAACAAGAACAACATCCATAAGTATAGGTCAAGTTCATCAAATTTTAGCAATTGACACTTGTCCCCGGAGAACAACTTGCTTGTTCTTGTAGTAGCCAGCTTTCCATTTTCTTTAGATGAGTCCTACATCATTCAATAGTCTGCCCACAGAATTCTCCAATATGGCAACCTCATATACATATTCATAATTACCCAGATTGTTCCCTATTTTCATGACATGGGCCATAATATCCTGCATAGTAAACGTCTAGGCTAAACAGGCAGTATGGTTGCAAGGCTTGACTGTGCCCCTTGCATGCTGTAACGCATGCCTTGCCAGTCCTAATGCACCTGGATTTGTTCTGCGCCTTCCTTTTATTTAGGGGAGGTACTTTACACAAAGTTAGGAGGGGCTAAGACAAAGTACAGCTGTCAATTTTACTTTTCCAGACATTCAGGCAACTTTACATCGTACTTCACAGGTTCGAATCTCACAACCACAACTTGGTTTCTCAAGCTTAATTAACATACCTTTTAGCACCTAGCCTCAAATGGAGGGAGGATTCCCATTGTGTCGGCTGCCCAGCCCAGGTCCTTCAGGAAAAGAGGCGCCTGGGTGAATAGGCAGCACACCTGGAAACACTTTAGGGAGGGCATTCCTATTGACCTTGGAACAGACCAGGGAGTCACCCAATTTACCTTGAATGAATTCTCTGAGGGAAGAACTTTGCCTGTTGGAATTTTACAGTCTTGGCTTTTAGGAAAATATTACATTTATCTGTATATATCAAGGGCTTCATGTCTGCAATTAATAAAACATAACTGGACACTAAGATGAAAAATAATTTGTTATTAACTGCCAGGTGGCTAGATCTGTTACACTCGGGCCTATAGGGCCTCGAACCTCTGACCAGGCCTTCACGGTCTGCAACAAACGTCAATAACTGATCACAACAAATTTGCAAGATGAAGAGATTACATAAAAATGTCAACTGATTAATCTTAATTTGTGAATTTTTCTCCCGAATATCTTTTTTTAATCTTTAAAATTTTATTTATTTTTAAGTTTTTATGGTGAACTGAATGATCATTTACTTTGGGAAACATTAGCTGTACACTCATCCTATAGTATTTTGTTTCATTGCAATGGTTACAATTCCTTGCATGCTTCATCAGTCAACAGTTATTGGTTGCCACAATGGTGTTGTTTTTTTTTTTTTTTGAGTGGGGGATGTGCATCAAAACACTCAGGACTATATAATCATTCAAACATCCAAAGAATACACCCTGCACGCCTGCCCTATGGCCACCAGCACACATCCCCTCTCCCTCCATGAGTCTAGAGTCCTCAGCTGCTCTGTCTCTCCAAGTCATCATCTCTGCCTCTATCTCTGGCATCACCGATTCTCTGGGTAGGGTCACACACAGTGCTCCCACTCCTCTCCTTTGATGGTCTCAGGGTTCTCCACTCAAGGACTATAAGATAAACCACTCACCCCTTTTTGCTACAAATATTCTACCTTTACAGTTGTGACAATAGCAATCAGTCATGACAACAATTAATCACGATTGAATCATAAGAGTCTTAGCCCCAGCTCCTTTCAACCGACTCATCTAGGCAGGATGAAAACCACTCAGTGGGGATACTACCTTCTGCTAGACATTATGAATCTAAATAACCTCTTGAACACTTGTAAGTCAGTTACTTCATGCTTTTACAGCACCCCATTTTAGGTAGCCAATGTCTAAGTTGCCGATCCCTATCAAACCTGTGTACAGACAGGATAGGCATGATTCTTGCTGTGAAGATTCGTTCCCTCTTGGTATCAGAAGCTACTATATCTGTAAATGGAGTCCTGGTGTGGCTTTCTGCACTAATGCTTCAGACTGCAAAGTCGTTTGAACTGCACAGTCGGTGGTTCAAGCTCACCAGTTTCTCCTTGAAAACCCTATACAGAGTCACTATGGGTCAGAATCGACTTGACAGCACTCAACAATAACAACAACATCATCTATAAATATAGTTCAAGTTTATCAGATTGTAGTGATTTACACTTATTTTCTTTATCAAAAAAACAGACATATGTACTTCTCTAGCCATCTACTTGGGTTCTGATCATCCAGTTATTGAAGCTTGATCCAATTAGCATTGTCTGCAAGTTTGGGCACCCTTGCGCATCTCCCCTCACTTCATATCAGCTGCACACTTCACTCTCAGCTCTAGCCCTCCATGGCCATGTCCTTGTATATGGGCTCAGGAGTCCCTAGGTCTCACCATACTCCCGGTCTACGGGAGGCAATGTAACCTAGTCAGACACAGTCCACATCATCATTGCTGATTTCCCCCCGCTTCCACTCACCAGTAGACCAACAAAATCACCAGCCAGCTTACTTGACTACTTGTGTATTCCCTTTCAGTATCAGAATTGGGGGGGTGGGGTGGTAATTTGTCCTGACGGGAATTTATTGCTTGCCTAGATGGCTCCCTAGTGAACAACCTTCTTCTTCTTGAGGAAGCAAAATCAGAAAAACACTTTGCCTTTTGGGTTTTTCCTGCTGGTTTTTATTCTTGAAGAATCTTCTGTTCCTCTAGCTGCTCCTGGTTTGTCTACCTGTCTTTCCAAGGGCAAATTTCCCACCTCTGTAGCTTCTAGACGGGGATCAGGATTCTACTGGAGCTCTTGTACACTACAAAGACTCCACTAGAAACGTCTTTCACTAGGCAAGCTCTAATGCCCCTTTTACTGTGAATTGATTGATAGTTTACATGGGAGAATACCAGCTCTGCACTCATCCTAATGAATCACATTTTATTGCAACAATTACAAACCCCTTCATGCATTACCATTCAACAGTATTTGCTTCCATCCCCAATGTTTTCATTTAAATACTTAGGAGTATATAATCATTTAAACAATTAAAGGGCACATTCTGGAAGTCTGCCTCCTGGTCACCAGCACACAGCCTTTCTCTTGCAATAAGAGTCCTCTCAGCTGCTCCCTCTCTCCATGTCCTCATCTCTGCCTCAATATCCGGTATCTCTGCTTCTCTGGATAGGGTTCCACATTCTGCTAGTGCTCTTCCCTCGTGATGGTCCTAGCGTCTTCTGTTGCAGGAATGTAAGATTAACGACTCCCCCATTTTTGTTATAAAATATCTACCTTTGCAGTTCTGAGAGTTGCAATTAGTCATGAGAACAATTGCTCACTATTGAATCCTAAGAATCTTATCTCCATCTCCTTTCACCAGACCACTGGATTGTTTTTCCAAAGTTCCCACTATATCTCATAAGTCCAACCTCATTTTTTGACAGAAAAGGCACAGCTGTAGTCTATCTCCTTTCTGGTGGAAACATTATTTTTTCTTCAGGCTAAAGTGTTAGTTCTTTGTCTAGCAAATAAAAGATGTTACATATTCCTGGTAGTGGCATGTGCACGAATATGTTATTAGCAGCCACTTTAAAGATAAATGGTTATTTATGCATTCTGCTGGTAGTTTTCTCAGGGAAAAAAAAAAAGTCAACTACTACCCTATACCAGTAGAAAAGAACTTCAATTGGAAATTTAAAAAGTGTTTTCTTAGTTAACAAAAATAAAATGGTGTAAAGATAGCAAAATAAACAAAAGATACAGAGGAGGAAAAGGACAAAACTCTATAATCGAAGAACCCAAAGGCCTAATTAAGAGAATTATTCCATGTGCCTGCATGGGAAAAGTCAATATTGTTAAGATGCCAATTCTACCCAATGTGATCTACG
>NW_006408964.1:1147064-1183836 GCF_000296735.1 Chrysochloris asiatica
AAATGCAACTATGTTAAAATTTAAAACGTTGCAAATAATTTCTTACCTATACATATTTACAAATAAGAATAATTTAAATCGTGAAAACTGCACAGAAAATACTTCTGTATTTGGGGGAGGTCAAACAATGTGGGATAAGGCTGGCTCTGGTGGGCCAGGCCGCACAATCCAGCATCAACAGCTGTTCCAGGGTTCAGCTCTGATCTGGTGACTCTCATTCTACATAGAGCACTAGGCCCAGCGTGGGGATGGTAATCCTCCCTGGTGTCAGCCAGGAGACTCACATAAGGAAAGCGATTCCATCAGCTAGATTCTGAAGAGCCACATCTGCACAGAGGAAGGGCCTAGTGACTGAGCAACAGGATCTCAGGGTGCCTGCTAGGGTTCAGTCCTTGGGTCTTATCTGCCACCTTTATTCTTCACTGAGGAACCCCAGCCCCTCACACAAAGGTGATCCCCAAAGAAATTCGTACAGAGCTTCACACACTGAGAGGAAAGATGGCCCAGTTGTCAGTAAATCCAAACCCACTTCCATCAACTGAATTCTCAGTCATAACCAAATCCCTAGAGAACTCACCATTTCGTTGCTCCCCCTTATTGGGGTCTAGGACACTATCACCAAAGGTCACTTCATAAAGAGGGTCCGAAGTCAAAGCTGAGCCCTGGGCAATTGGGAGCAGATGCTTAATGTCTGCTCCACACAAAGTTAGAATACCTCAAGTCCTTCCTGATGACTTAGGGGTGTGCAAGATGGTCCCCGCGCGGCTCCCATTGACTCGCGACTAGACTGGCCAGCTGAAATGGAAGAAAGATGGGGGAGAAACAGGGTTAACAGAGTTCATAAAGGTTTTTTGCTTTCTCCCAGACTGCATTCCTAATCATATCTCTAGGGGGAATTCCAATCCCAAACAAAATCCTAACAAAAGCAGGACTAATGTGCAGCAGGTAGAGGTCAGGAGGCTGGAATGGTGGAGACTCTGCTTAGAGACCCTGGGAGCTGGGAATAGGCATTTCTCACAAACCCCCAGGGGACACGGGCACTGCAGGGCTGTAAAGCATTGCGCTGGGAGGGGATGACAGGATGAGACCATGGAAGGGGCTGGGAGACCCCACACACCGGCTGTAGTTTCTGGCCAATCTTCTCCTGAAACGGGGCATTGAGCAGGAGTGAAATCAAAGTGAAATTACAGCTAGAATGAAATCAAATTCTAACATTACATGATAATCGCTGAAATTCACCAATTTAAGAAACTACCGGTGCCTGTTGGAGACAAAATGCCACGAAGATCCTGATCTTGCGTCAATCGGTCCACAAAACCTTCGGGATTCCTCAGCCCCAAACTCCAAGCCCAATATCGCCATAAAACCTTGTTCTCCCGTTTGCTCAGCCACAATGGCACACATGGAAGTCCTACTCCCCATTCGGCATCTCAATACTCCAAAATAGTCTACTCCTTTTTGGGTCAGCTGCAGGGGAGTAACAAACTTTAGGTACCACATTGCTCCTTGCAACAAATCCGGAGGGTTCCGGAAGGGGGTAGATAGAGGTCCCATCTGAGCATGCGCAAAGGAGTGGGGGCAGGGCCCTCAGGACGATGAGTGCTATTGAACCACGCCAACAGTCCATAAAAACAAAGCGGAATCATGAGTTCATTAGTAAGCTCACTAATGACCCATCCCCCAGCTTCCGGTTGTTGGACTGTTAGGTGCAGTTTACAAGTTGTTCCCTACAGAAACACAGAGCACGCTCGTTTAAGACCAGGAGATGAAGTAGTTCTTCCTTGGATTTGTGATCTGGCTAAGGATTTCTTTATTTCATTCTAGAGTCTAGGACTTCTTCAATATGTTTCCAATGAAACAGGTACAATGGTCGCCCTTTGGTGGTTTACACTCAAAATCCATTTAATGTCCGCTATGATATCCCCGCCTCAAGGTCCTTTTCTAAATCTGGCTGTAATTTCTGACAGCTCCCTCCCTTCTAGATCTACACCTGAAATCGTTCTTCACTTATCTTTAGCTATTTTCACTGATGTGTCAAGTTAAGGATATTGTTAGATAATTCCCACATTATGTTGGGACCCTTTTATGTGGAATGGGCACACATATGGATCTCTTAGGTCTTTTTGGCCAGGAAGCTCTCTTCAGAATGATTTGGCATAGACAATACTCCCTGCACTGCATCATTTTGATGAGACATTTCCGTTGGTATTCCATTACTTACTGGAATCTGGTTTTTCGCTAATGACCTGGATGTACTTGTAGTTCTTACAATAGCATCAGTTCTCCATAATACACTACCTCTTGAAATAACGACCCGATGCACAACCGAATGAAATAATGCTGGATTCTAGGTCATCCTCACAATTGTTAGTTCAGCTCCATTGTGGCTGAAACCTTGTCAACCCATCTTCCTCTTTTTCACTGACCCTAGACTTCAGCAAGCAGGATTTCCTTCTCTAGGGACTGTTCCCTCATGACACCATGTCAGAAGAGGGACAAGGTCTAGTTTTCCTTGCTTTTAAGTAGCATTCTAGATGTTCGTTTTCAACACAGATGTATTTAATCTTTTGGCAGTCCATTGGATATTCAGTATTCTTTAACACGACCAAAATAAAAATAATATTGTCTCTTGTGCAATCTTCCTTACACATTGTCCAACTTTCGCGTGCAACTGAAAATACCATGACTTGTGTCAGGTGCACCTTAGTCATCCAATTGACATTTTGTTGTTTCACAACTCAAACAGGTGTTTTGTCCCCTCCCCCAGGCATACAAGATCTCTGCAATCATAATTACGGTATCCACTCCATCACACATATATCTGTTTTACAGTAGTACGCAGGGGAATTAAATATCCCTAATGCAGACAGAAACCATTTTTCATCTCAATCACAGAACACTCTTGTTCCCAGGTTCTGTACATCTTCCCTTTAGCCCATGCAAACCTCCTATTTTCTTCTCCAGTCTTCATTATTCATCTGCCACACTTAGTCTACTTGTATACTTCCCTCTTCCTCTTTGTATATTGCCTTTCATCACGCTCACACGTGTCTACTTCAAAGAGGTCTTTTTGCAGCAGTTTGGCCTACAACAATAGGCCATTTGACTTCTTGACCACTATTTCTTGAGTGCCTGGCCTCTTGGTCTCTGTACACATTTCACTTAAGTACAATTAAGTGTTCGGGAGTACCCATGTTTTGCAATGTGATCTATAGTTTCTTAGGACCCGCTCAGATGAGTGTCTTTGTATAGTCAATAAAGCACAGGTAAACAAACATCTTTCATATACTCTCTTCTTTCAACCAAGATCCATCACATATTAGTAATGGCATCTCTAATAACACATTCTCTTTGGAATCTGGCATAAAATTTTGGAAGCTCCCTGAAAGAGAATGCAATTCTACAATCATTTAAAATATCTTCTGCAAAATTTTACTATCATGATACTAATGCTATCATGTGGCGATGTCCACATTTTGGTGGGTCACAAGTCTTTGCAATGAGATCTTTTCCAATCAGAGTACTATGGATCGCTCGCAATCATTTGGCAAGGCAACTGTGTTCCACCTTTTTTCACAGAAATGAGTGCCCCCGTCGCTGCATATTTGATAAAACATTTGAATTTATATTCCATCATCTTTGAGCCTTGGTTTTGCCGATACCTTCTGTGAAGCTTGGTTTGTTTCTTTCAATACCATCCTATATGTCACTTCTTCAAATGGTTCAACATAGAACACTTCTCTTTAGAACAGTAACTCTTGTGTATTCCTTCCATTTTTGTCCTTAAGTTTTTATTTTGAATTTATGGATAGCTTAAGTGGGAGATCATCGGTTTTATACCATCCTTTCATTGCAATGATTACAATCTACTCCATGCATGATCATTCAACAGCATTTGCTTCTATTAACTCTCTTTTGGTTTCAGTTGGGGTTGTTTTGAGGGAGGGGGATGTACACAAAATCACTAATGAATATAATATAATTTAAACAACCAAAGGGCACATTCTGGAAACATTCCTCCTGGCCTCTAGCACTCAGTCTTTCTTTTTCATGAGGCTGGAATATTCAGGGGCTTTATCTCTCCATGCCATCATCTCTGCCTCCATTTCTGGTGTCACTGTGTCTCTGGATAGGATGCTGAATTCCACCTGTGCTCTTCTCCCTTGGTGGTCCCAGGCTCCTGTTCTGGGTTGTAAGATGAACTACCCCTCCACTTATTTTTTTTCCATGTTTTATTGTGAATTATATATTTTACATGGGAGAACTTTAGTTTTACATTCATTCCACCTTAGATCGTTTCATTGCCATAGTTCCGATCCTCTCCAATGCATCATCAACTGACCAAAGGGTAGACCCTATAAACCCATCCCCTACACACTCCTCTCTCCCCCGGCCATTTTTCAGCACACAGTCCCTCTCCCTCTCTGGACCCAAAGTCTCCAGTCTCTTCATAACTTCATGTCATTGTCTCTGCCTCCATCTCAGGCCTTGCTGCTTCTCTGGGTAGGGTCCTGTTCTCGGCTCTTCTCCGTTGATGGTCCCAGATACCTCCGCTCCTACACTGGATAGTCAATCACTCCCTTCCTTGCTACAAAACGTCTATCATTACATTTCCAGCCCTCACAATCAGTCCTGATGACAATCATTCACTATTGTATCACAAGTGACCCTTCCACATTTCATTTCATGAGCTCTGCTCAGACAGATTGGATAGTACTCACTGGAGATACCGCCTTCCTCCATGCCTCCTAGCTCTAGGTTCCCTCTTGAAATCTTGTAAGCCAGTCATTTCTTGCCTTTGTAGTGCCCCCCACACACACCCATCTGGTATTTGGGTATACAATGTCCAAGTTGCCCATCTCTGACTACACTTTGTGTGTGGAGGGGGTGGGAATGATTCTTGTAAGGATTTGTTCCCTTTTGGGTTACTGCCTCCATCTCTGCCATCACTGTGTCTCTGGATAGGGTCCTGAATTCCACCTGTGCTCTTCTCCCCTGGTGGTCCTAGGCTCCTGTTTCTGGGTTGTAAGCTGAACTACCCCTCCACTTTTATTCCAAAATTTCTACCTCTACAGTTTTGACAGTCATGAGTAGTCATGATAACCATTACTAATGACTGAATCATAAGAATCATATCTCCATCTATTTTCACCAGATGTGTCTAGACAAAACTATTCAGTTGGAACTCTACCTTCCAATACACTTTTTTCTTTTTGCGTTTTACATTTATTGAGCAGTCCACTGGGTTACAGACATTGTGTTAATAATTTTACATTTTTTAAATAAAAGTTTTATTGTGAATTGTATGATAGTTTACATGGGAGAACATTCGCTTTACAGTCATTCTATCATATATAGTTTCAATGCCATAGTTACCATCCAGTCCATGCATCATCACCAAACAAAACGGTGTACCTTACAAGCCGAAACCCCCCGCCACCGGTCCTCATCACGCAGCCCCTTTCCGTCTCTGGATCTCAAGTCCCCAGCCACTCCATCTCTCCACATCACCTTCTCTGCCTCCATCTCAGGCCTCACTGGGGTCCTGCTCTCTGCTCTTCTCCATTGATGGTCCCAGGACCCTCCACTCCTAGATTCAAAAGTTAATCACTCCCCTCCTTGCTGATATCTACCTTTACATTTCCAACCCTCATAATCAGTTCTGATAACAATTATTCACTATTGCATCATAAGAGACCCATCTGTATTTCATTTCATCAGCCCTTCATGCACAGGCTGGATACTATTCAATGGAGAATCCACCTTCCTCCACATCCTCTGGATCTAGGTTCACTCTTAGAAAGCTTGTAAGCCAGTCACTTCTTGCCTTTGTATCCCTTCCCCTATTTTGGGTAGTCAATGTCCAAACTGCCCATCCCTGTCTACTCTTTGTGTGGAGGGGTAGGGAATAATTTTTGCAGCAAGGATTTGTTTCCTCTTTTGAGCTACTGCATTTATAGGTGTAGGTCAAGTTTATCTAATTGTATCAGATGACACTTTTTTTCCTCTTTCTTCTTCACTCAAGAATATACAATAACTTAAACAACCAAAGGGCACATTCTGGAAGCATGCCTCCTGGACTCCAGCACTCAGTCTTTCTTTTCCATGAGTCTGGAATGCTCAGCAGCTCTATCTCTTCATGCCATCATCTCTGCCTCCATCTCTGGTGTCACTGTGTCTCTGGATAGGATGCCGAATCCCACCTGTGCTCTTCTCCCTTGGTGGTCTTACGCTCCTGTTTCTGGGTTGTAAGATGAACTACTCCTCTGCTTTCATTACAAAACTTCTACCTTGAGAACAAACAAGATGGCGGATCGTGTGGATGTGTAGTAAAGAGGTCCGCCAACAACAACAACACAAAATACCTGACAAAGCAGGCTCAGGGGATGGTCCCAGAACTCTGAATCACATAAAAAGGAATTATTTAGAAGGTTGGAAGGCTCACAGCTGGGGAATTTGTTGCAGAAGCAAGAAATCAATTGCTTTCTAGTCTGGAATGCTCGGCTGCCCCAGGAGCCGCCATCTTGGGTGAGACCAAGCAGGGAGAGGATCAGAGCGGCCACAGATGCCTGGCAGCTGCTGAGATAAAGGTGTTAACATTCTTTCTTTTGGTAGCTGTTCATCGGTCCCTTGCTGTCTGCGCACCTCCATTCTGGTGATTATAGGGCTGCCTGAGCTGCGGGACAACCCAGCCCGACCCTCGGAGGGTTCTAAGCATGCACATAGATCTCCTCAAAATTTAGAGATAGTTTCCAACTAGAAAAAAAGGCCTGAACAGAGATTGTAGAGTGGGACAAGCAGACAAAAGAGGAAATAGGCCAAAAATTAAATCCTAAGTTATAACAAAACGACCAACAGTGGTATCCTGAAACTTCTCAGGAAGAAGAGTGAAAAGGGAAGTCCATTTCCTGATCACATCTACCTGGAGGCATTCAGAAAGCATAAAAAATACCCAAATACATACCCATCTAAGTATTAAGTCCACACAATGGTGATCCCTAAAGAAATTCTTACCAAGCCTCACACAGTGAGAGGAAAGATGGCCCAATTGTCAATAAACCCAAACCCACTCCCATCAGTTAAATTCCCAGTCATACCCAAATCCCTACAAAACTCACCATTTCTTTGCTCCTCCTTATGGGGGTCTAGGACACTATCACCAAAGGCCAATTCAGAAAGAAGATCCAAAGGGAAAGCTGAGCTCTGGGCAGTTTGGGAGCAGATGCTTAATGTGTGGTCTGCACACAGTCAGAATACCTCAAGTCCTTCCTGATGACTTAGGGTTGTGCAAGATGGGCGCCCTCTCAAACCCTCTCCCTCCCAACAGCTCCCACTTGCCTCAGGACCACAGCACAGAGCTGTAATGGAAGAAGGTTGGTGGAGAGCCAGGGCTAAGGCAGTGGAGGTGTGTGTGACAGGATTTTGGCGTCATTCCACACTGCAACACTAGTCACATATACAGGTGGAATATTAATTTCAAACCAAGTGCAAACAAAAAGGGGACGAATGTACAGCTGGTGGAGGCCAGGACGCTGCAATGGCGGAGACTCTGCTTAGAGACCCTGGAAATCACCACTCTGTACAATGAGTGTACACTTTCCCACACTGTGTAAATTCATTAAAGCAGGTCTCCACTGTGAGTCTGCACATGTGTAATGTGGTGTGAGGAATCCTTAAAGGCCGTCCCACATTCCTTACATTCATGGGGCCTCTATGGACTGTGAGTTTGCATATGTTTATAGAGGGATGAATAACTATCGAAGATTTTCCCACATACTTTACATTTATATGGCCTCTCTCCACTGTGGATTCTTCTAGGTGTTGTGAGGCTTGACCCTTGAGTAAAGGATTTCCCACACTCCTTACATTCATAGGGCCTCTCTCCACTGTGGATTCTTCTGTGTGTTCTGAGGGTTGACTCTCGGAGAAAGGCTTTCCCACATGTTACATTCATAGAGCCTCTCTCCACTATGAATTCGCATATGTGCCTTGAGATCTGTGGATGAAATAAAGGCTTTTCCACACTCCTTACATTCATAGGGCCTCTCTCCACTGTGGATTCTTCTATGTCTTGTGAGGTCTGACCGTTGAGTATAGGATTTTGCACATTCCTTACATTCATAGGGTCTCTCTCCACTGTGGATTCTTCTATGTATTATGAGGTCTGAGAGTCGATGAAAGGATTTCCCACAATCCTTGCATTCATGAGGTCTCTCTCCACTATGGATTGTTCTATGAGCTGTGAGATGTGCTACTTGAATAAAGGCTTTCCCACACTCCTTACATTCATAGGGCCTCTCTCCACTATGAATTCGCTTATGTGCAGTGAGGGCAGTGGATGAAATAAAGGCTTTTCCACATTCTTTACACTCATAGGGCCTCTCTCCACTGTGGATTCTTCTATGTGCTGTGAGACTTGATATTTGAGTAAAGGATTTCTCACACTCCTTACATTCATAGGGCTTCTCTCCACTGTGGATTCTTCTATGTGCTATGAGGGTTGACCGTTGAGTAAAGGATTTCCTACACTCCTTACATTCAAAGGGCCTCTCTCCACTATGAATTCGCATATGTACAGTGAGAACAGTGGATGAAATAAAGGCTTTTCCACATTCTTTACACTCATAGTGCCTCTTTCCATTGTGGATTCTTCTATGTGATATGAAGCCTGACTGTTGAGTAAAGGATTTCCCACACTCCTTACATTCATAGGGCCTCTCTCCACTGTGGATTCTTCTATGTGTCATGAGGCTTGACCGTTGAGTAAAGGATTTCCCACACTCCTTACATTTGTAGGGCCTCTCTCCACTATGTTTTCGCATATGTGCAGTGAGGGCACTGGATGAAATAAAGGCTTTTCCACATTCCTTACATTCATAGGGCCTCTCTCCACTGTGGATTCTTCTATGTGCTGTGAGGCTTGACCGTTGAGTAAAGGATTTCCCACACTCCTTACATTCGTAGGGCCTCTCTCCACTGTGAATTCGCATATGTGCAGTGAGGGCACTGGATGAAATAAAGGCTTTTCCACACTCCTTACATTCATAGGGCCTCTCTCCACTGTGGATTCTTCTACGTGCACTCAGGTATGAGGATTCTCTAAAAGTTTTCCCACACTCTTTACATTGATAAGGCATCTCTCCACAGTGACTACTTACATCTAGAGTGAGGGAGGAAGCCTCGGGAATTGCTTTCTTATATTCAGAAGGCTTCTCTCTCTTATGAGAATTATTGTTTAAAATGAGAGATGAAGGACTAGTATGCATTCTAAAACATTCTTTACATTTGGATTGATGACCATCCAAAGGTGTCCTAACTGGTGAGAAACTACAGAAACTTTCCATCCACTTGATGAATTCATACCCTTCAATACTGGTGATTGCTGAGACAGGATTCTTAAGGGTCAACATACAAAGGAAGCCTCTCCCACATATCTTACATTTATGGGTATTTTTCCCATTATGAGTTCTCACAGGCGTGGTCAGGTGAGAAGGACACCTGCAGTCTTCTCCACAGTGTGGACACTGACAGGTACTGCTTCCAGTGTGAGCTCTACTACGATTGTTCTCTAGGGAATGATCCAGGAAGGCATCTCCATCCTCACAGCATTCAAAAGGATCTACTTCTGTGGGATCTACTTGGTGCACAGAAAGACCAGGAATCGGGCTGGAGGTTTCCCCACACTGGTTGCCTTCAGAACATTCATCCAGGTTCTCGAATGCACCAGTTCTGTTAAAAACAGGTAGTGTAAATGTAAAACAGTGGTGTCCTCTGCAAACTACTCCACTGTCAATAAGGAGACAAGAAAATATAGTCATTTATCTTGTTGCAAACAAATGTTGTGGCATGACAGCATTACCCAACACAGTGAACATGCATGGCTTTTCCCTGAATTGTCTCAAGATGACTAGGACAACACTACCATTTCCGTTAATGTGTAAAACTTGCTGCTCATTGTGTCCAAGTGAAATATGCTTTAAAAATTTCTCTGATTTATACTTACAAAAACGTTCTTAGGTGAATTTTCACGGAACCCATGGTTTTACAGCTAGGATTATACACATATACGTATATACATAGGTCCTGATGAAGGATTAACGCTAGAAAGCAAGCTAGATTTGAACCACAAAGTAGAATGACTTCATGGCATGTAACAAAAGCTACTCCTTGGAAAGTCAACAAAGGGTTGCTAAAAGTCAGAACTGACTCAGCAAACACAACACGTATACATCCGTCGGCTTTAGGGATTCAAACTACTTTGGAAAGACTCAGCAATTTCCAACATAAATGAGAGAAGTGTCCAGCTTACATAGCAATCAAAACTGTTGTTTCAACAGAATTTGATTTGGTGAAGAAACAATCACTGGTACTGCATTCAAGGATGGTGAGCAAACCACCAATATGAATGTGTCTCTCTAGACACTCCTGCAACACCAGACACCTTCATGGATACCAAGAGTCTTACATCATAGACCGGATATGTTGTAGGACCCTGGAGATCAACAAATATTTAGAGCTGCCGAGCCTGCCACCATATCTGAATGGCACACTACTGACAGTTTCTTAATTGACTCACAATTTAAAAGGAAAGAGATTTCACTGCTGGGAAATGCATATGCAACCTTTGCTTGTCCAGCAATTACTCAATTAAAATTGTTCACAGAATGATGCAATTGAAAGACGATGGAGTTCTCCATGAACTATTTGGAGTCCCCTCATTTCAGTGTATTTTGATGTTATGACACCTCCTGAGATTTTGTGAAGCACTAATTTCTGTTGTTTCAATCACACTCACCTCAAATGTCTCCCCTGGTTGTCAAGGTGATCCTTCCAGCCATGTGACTCCATGACTGAACCTGCATAATAACCAGGTGTTACTCTTCAGAAATTGTATGATTAATGCTCACTGGGTAACTCTCCTCCATCATTAATGCTTCCGGCTACTGATCCAATCATTCATTTTAAAGTCCATAATTAGAATCAAATGGGAATGATTAGAGGAAACAGAGGTTCATAGTAAAAAAGACTCAGCCCCATTTTGCTATTCCAGCAATTTGACAAGTCTTAAAATGCATACTTTTATCAGGATGGAGAGGGACATTACCATACACAACTATCATTAGGAGACTTAAGTAGAAAAGAATTAGATATACCACAAATGTAACATTACAAAGGCAAAGGCTCTCCGTGTCCTTCTGGACAACTAAAATCAACAGAATCAATTTAGGTATCTGTGAAGTTGGGTCTGCAAGCCAAAAGAAACTTTTTGAAGCTGACTGATATCCTTCATTCATGGGCTAAAATTACATTTCCTTGGGCTTCCTGACACATGGGCCTCAATGACTCTTATTTCCAGTCTCCTCAGATTTTCCTTAGCTTCTCTGAGAAAACAAATGGGTAGAGCTAACATGGAGCTCAGGAGACCCAGTGTGGTGGTGTAGGAAAAATCCCTAGTCGCCTCTAGGAAAATGTACACAAGTTCCCTAAGCGTTGAAACCGAGGTGATGGCAGTTCACAACAGCATGGAGCTCATGGAGAAATGTACATCGCAAGGAAGACCTTGATGACCAATGAAAGATTCCGTGTCACCCACTGAGATAGTGCTCTGTTCCCTAGAAGCTCAGAAGATTGACAGGTGTGAGTTCATTTGCATCAAAATCATGACATCAAACTTATCAGAAACCCAATACAACTCTCAGAAAAGCACCCACAGGTCAAGTCTCTCAGTGCATGAAAGTGTCCCCTGAAGTCAATGCTATGCTGATGGCACTTAAAGAGGCCCAAGGCTTTTTTTTATTCACAATAGAAAGCTGAGTTTAGTGCACAGAGCTTTGTATTAGGGGAATCCTGGATGCATGAGCTCTATATAGAAGGAGACCATGCCGTTTATTTTATAGGGTGTTCCCATTGTTCATTCCATATAAACAAGCACAGTTGGGGAGTAAAATATTTTTGTTCACTAAAGGAATAAAAAAAAAAAAAAGGATGATTCCATTCATACCGACTGAAGCCAGGTTTCTCAAGGTTTCCATCATCACGTCTCTGTAGAGTTTCCTCTGAGCAGGATCCAGCAAATCCCACTCTTCGTGGGTGAAGACCACAGCCACATCTTCAATGGTCACTGTACCCTAAAACATCCCACACAGTCTCGGTCAGCAAAGCAGAACAGACTCCAACATGTCTAAGAACAAAAGGTGAGGTTGCCATTCCCGAGACCCGTAGAATCCACAGGTACATTAACACCAGGTTCTGTGCTCTCGCGAGATCTGCTCAAAAAACACGGACTGGTTTAGTCCCTTCACTGATGACATTCACTAACTCACTGACTGCATCTTGTCACAAAAACTCTGCGCACCCTGAAATAGACTCTCCAAAATTTTACTGTGAACGACAGCAGTCTATCCCTCTCTGTGTATGGTTTACAACAATTAGAAAATACACCAGAAATGAGAGAGATGATCAGATCACATTCCTGTTGTGAATAAGCCATTCTATCTCCTTCCATAGACCAATGGGAACCTCCACAATCAGGAAGCAGTAGGTGGGGCAGGGGAGGCCCTAACAACTCCGAGACAGTGCAGAAAGGCAGTCCTTCAGCACAGAGATGACCCCACAAGGATTCACGTCCAGATTTCCCCACTGAAGAGGGCGGACACCCCAGTTATCTACAATCCCAAAGCCATCACGTTCCAGTGAATTGGGACTCATAACACCCTTATATTTCCATGTTCCACTGATTTGGTCCCACCCATATCGATCCTCCATCAGGTTTCCTAGGAGCGGCTGGTGGGCTTCAACAGCCGACCCTGAGGACAGCGGTGCAGTGCCGATCCCAGGACGCCCATGGACTCACCATTCCCGCGCTCCACCTTCGGGAAGTCTAAGAGCAGGTTCCCGACAGGACCCGGAGCTCCGTGGATTCAGGCCGAGGGAGGAGAGTGGACGCGGAGCTCGGGGCACGTTGGGAACAGACACACAGCGGCCATCCGCGCCTCCAATCCTGGTCCTTTGTGGAGCGGAGTCGCAGGCTGGGCTCCTCTCCCTGCTCCACGTGTGAGACCGGAAGCGGAAGGGAGATGGGCGGAGTCAGTGGGCGTGTCCCAGGGGAAAGGCTTAAATTACAAACAGGAAAACACACCAAAATCTAGGCCAAGAATATAAGGGAGAATTGTAACCGGGTAAAGGAGATTCCACACTCACCGACCGGGGTTCCCTCACTCTGGGGAATGAGAAGAGCATTTTGCTACGTAAGGACGCACACCACGGGACCCTGGGACGCACACCACGTCACCAGAGGATCTAAGGACTTCCGCAGCCCTCCTGCCACCGACCTTTATTCTCTGGGAAGGCGAAGAAGAGACAACGGAGCGTTGGAGAGAGGGGCCCCTGCGGGTGGTGGGGTGGAACCAGCCTACGGGAGATGGAGTCCACACTTGCTTGACACTGGGGTAGAAGGAAGCCCAAAGAGAACTCAAATTTCCACTTGCGGTATTTATTCGGGTTTGGTGCATTACAGAAATGGTTCCGTGCGGAAACATAGTGGACTCTCTCTGAGTATTATCATGGTGTTCAGTGGATTCTCTAGCATTTGGAATCTGGTTAAGATTCTTTTTCCCTCTATGGAGAAAAGCATAGGGTTTCTTCAACGAGACTATGAAGAGAAATACGGATATCAGTCATCCAATATATGCTTGTAGGCTATCAAAGTTCAGATTTCACTCTTGGAAACAGTTTTACTGCTTTTGGCAGACATAGTTTCTTCACTCTTCATAAACATTTCCCCATCTTGAATTGTTTAGGTATCTCGTTTGGCTTCTGTTTCAGGGATTGTCATCGCTTGCTTATCACCTGTCTTTCTCCAATGGCATGATTCACACTGATAGAGACTAAAAGGAGATCTGGTACTGTAGTGGTTACGAATTGAGCTGTGAACCGCAAGGTCAGCAGTTCGAAACTATCATCTGTTCCGCTGGAGAAAGATGAGGCGTTCTGCTCCCATAAAGATTTACAGCCTCGGAAACCCTGTACAGGGTCGCTGTACAGTCACACGGACACAGTGTTCTGGCGTTATGTAAGAATTTAGTTGTTATGCCATCAAAGTGTGTCTTACTGTGATCCTATCTGTGACTTTTTAACACCAGATAAAATAAACATTCCTCCTCGTTTGAGAAGGTCATATCAGCTAAATTGAAAAAAAAAAACCAAACCCACCAAATCTAAGTAGAAACAGACCAGATCTAGAAATTGTCTTTCAGTGGAAACTGTAACCCTACAAACTACATGTACACATCTCTTCTGTTAGGTTTCTGTAGCAAAAGAAAACACGATAATTTTAGATTGTAATTCAAGATTATGTACAACAGCAAACCTTTATGGGAATTAAATACCAGCTCTAGTCCTCGTGTGGCTCTGTAGGATAAGCACTGGACTTCTAACCATAAGGTTCAAATCCAACAGCTGACTTCGTGACACTTAGCGACATTAAGTAGGCATATGGTGGAGCACAAGGAACTAGACTGGAGAGTTCATGCTTTTCACACACCTGAAATCTTCAAGGTAAAGCATTTCCCACTGAGGAACCAAAAGAAAACAAAAAATGGGACTTAAGTCTCCTCACAGAATCTGGCTAGACTCACTAAGCTTAGGTTCATATGTTTGGTGGCATCACAAAAGCACCACCACCACATATAACCACCCTATCCCCAACAGTCAGACCTTTACATACAAACAGTTTTCCTGCTTTTCAAACCCATAAAGCAGTATGACAGGTGGAATATAGCTTTAGAACTCCACCAAAGATGCTACAGTATCTAGGGGAAGTCAAGAAAATTGTTGACATCAGACAAGAAGACCTCTGTTGGCCCAGGTTCCAGTGTCTCCACCCTGATCACTCCATCTTCCTGCTCTGGTCAACACGCTGCCATCCCACATGAAGCACCAAGGCCAGGAATGGCAACTCTCACACTCTATGATGTTGGCAGCTCTCAGGGTCACAAAAGGAAGATGACTCCGGGTGTCCAAATCTTGAACTTCTACATACGTGTATGTATGCAAGGGTCCAGGTTGGTGGTGGAAGTGGAATCACTAGTTAGTTTGGAAACAGATGAAAGATGTTTGGTCCACATATCTGTCAGAGCTCTTGTAGTTTACAATGGTTCAAGATGGACACCTTAGGTCTCCAGCTGCCTGGAGCAAATAATCAGAGAAGCTGGATTATATGAAGAAAAACGTGACATCAGGTTTGGAGGAACACTTATTAACAATCTGCAATAGGCAAATGATACAACCTTGCTTGCTGAGAGCAAACAGGGCTTAAAATACTTACTGATGAAGGTCATAGAGCACAGCCTTTAGAATGGATTGCATCTCAATGTAAAGAAAACAAAAATCCTCACCACTGGACCAAGAAATAACATCATGATTAATGGAGAAAAATAGATGTTGTCAAAGATTTCATTGTTCTTGGATCAACCATCAACACTCTCAGAAGCAGCAGTCAAGAAATCAAATGACACAACTATGGCTGCAGTAGCTCAAAAGAGGGAACAAATCCTTACAGCAAGGATCATTTCCACCCTCTCCATACACAGAGTAGACAGGGATGGGAAACTTGGACAATGGCTACACAAAATGGGGGATGGGGTGCTACAAAGGCAAGAAGTGACTGGCTTACAAGCTTTCAAGAGGGAACCTAGATCCAGAGGGCATGAAGGAAGGTAGAATCTCCACTGAGTAATATCCAATCTGTCCAAATGGGGCTGATGAAATGAATTACAGATAGGTCTCTTGTGATACAATAGTGAATAATTGTTATCAGGACTGATTGTGATGGTTGAAAATGTAAAGGTAGATTTTATCTAGCAAGGAGGGGAGTGAGTAACTTTTCAGTCTAGGAGGGGAGGTCCCTAGGACCATCAAGGAAGAAGAGCAGAGAGTGGGCTCCTACTCAGAGCAGCAGTGATGCCTGAGATGGAGGCAGAGACGATGACGTGGAGAGATGGAGCAGTTAGGGACTTGAGACACAGAGAGGGAGAGGGCCTGTGTGCTGATGACCAGGGGGCAGGATTGTACTGTATGCCATTTGGTTGGTTGATGATGCATGGAGGGGATTGTAACCATGGCAATTAAACCATATACGATCAGATGAATGTAAAACTAATGTTCTCCCATGTAAACTATCACATAATTCACAATAAAACATTTTTAAAAAGGTAAGAAAGAAATCAAACGATGTATTGCATTAGGCATACCTGCTGCACAAGACCTTTTTAAAGTGTTGACCAGCAAAGATGTCAGATTGAGGACTAAGGTGCGCCTGACCCAAACTATGGTATTTTCAATAGCCTCATATGCATGTGAAAGCTGGACAGTGAATAAGGAAGACCATACAAAGACTGACACTTTTGAGTTATAGCGTTGGAGGAGAATATTGAAAGTGCCATGGGCTGCCAAAAGAACCAACAGATCTGTGTTGGAAGAAGTGCAGCCAGAATGCTCTTTGGAGGCCAGTATGGTCAAACTTCATCTCTCATACTTCAGACAAATTGTCAGGAGGGACCAGTCACTGGAGAAGGATATCATGTTTGGTAGGGTGGAGGGTCAGAGAAGAACAGGCAGACCCCCAGTGAGATGGATTGGTCAAGTGTCAGCATCAATGGACTCAAGCGTGGCAACAGTATTGAGGTTGGTCCAGGACTGAACAGTGTTTCATTCTGCTGTGTATAAGGTCGCTATGGGTCAGTACCTACTCGATGGCACCTAACAGCATGAACAAGTGCCCTGAGAGATGGAAGTTGTTGTTGTTGTTGTGAAGTGCTATCGAATCAGTTCCGACCCATAGTGACCCTGTATAGACTTTCGGAGGAGCAGCTGGTGAGCTTGAACCACTGAACTTGCAGGTCAAACGACTTTGCAGTCTGGCTCATTAACCCTCGGAGCCACACCAGGACTCTGAGAGATGATGGGACCAAAAAGTTCAGTTGCACTAACAAGGTTTGACCACTAGATGCCAGCACAGTCAAGGCTTTCTCCTTTTTTAACTTTAGAAAACCAAAAAGGAAGAACACGTTCAGCATTTCTCAAGTTGAGGGAACTGAAAAAAAAATTTAAACCTCTACTTGCGGTTTTGAAGGATTCTCTGGGAAAAATATTGAACGATGCAAGAAACATCAAAAGAAGGTGGAAGGAATACAGAGAGGCACTGTACCAAAAGGAAAGGGTCAATGTTCAACCATTTCAAGAGGGAGCATATGATCTAGAGCCAATGATCCTGAAGGAAGAAGTCACAGGTGCACTATTGTTGTTGTTGTTAGGTGCCATGGAGTAGGTACCGACTCATAGCAATCCTATGTATAACAGAAGGAAACAGTGCTAGGTCCTGGGCCAACCTCACAATTGTTGCCACGCTTGAGCCCATTGAAGCTGCCACTTTGCTAATCCCTCTTTTTCTCTGACCCTCCACCTTACCAAACATGATGTCCTTCTTCAGTGACTGGTCCCTCCTGACAATATGTCTAAAGTATGAGAGAGGAAGTCTGGCCATCCTGGCCTCCAAGGAGCACTCTGGCTGCACTTCTTCCAACACAGATCTCTTTATTCTTTTGGCAGCCCATGACACTTTCAATATTCTCCTCCAACACCATAACTCAGATGCATCAATTCTTCTACTGCTCTTCCTTATTCACTGTCCAGCTTTCACATACATATGAGGTGATTGAAAATACCATAGCTTGGGTCAACCACACCGTAGTATACATTAGCAAAGGACAAGGCACTGGGAATCGATGGACTACAAACTGAAATCTTTCAAGAAAGTGAGGCGGCACTGGAGGCACGCACTCATCCATGCCTAGAAATTTGGAAGACAGCTATCTGGCCAACTGACTGGAAGAGATCCGTTTGTGTGTCCATTCCAAAGAGAGGTGACTCAACTGAATGCAGACAGCCTCAGACAATATCATTAATATCACATGCAAGTAAAATTTTTCTGAAGATAATTTTTAAATGACTGTTAAACTAGATTGGCAGGAAATTGCCAAACTGTGTGCTGTTAAGTTGGTCAAGTGATTGTGCACAGGGTTTCCAAGGAGCAGCTGGTGGATTTGAACCACCGACCTTACAGGCCAGTGCTTGATTCAGCAGCATCACACCAGGACTGTACATTAGGGGGTGAGTTAATTAAATATTTGACCAAGTATCGTAGGTTAATTTATTTTCTATTTATATGTTTTTAATGTTTTATTGTGAATGTGTTAATTTACATAGGAGAACATTAGTTTTACATTCATCCAATTGTGTATCATTTCATTGACATGGTTACAATCCCCTTCATGCATCATCACCCAACCAAAAGGTATATACTACAAGACTGCCCCCGGTCTTCAGCACACAGTCACTCTCCCTCTCTGGATCTAAAGTCTCCAGTTGCTCCATCTCCCTACATCATCATCTCTGCCTCTATCTCATGCATCACTGCTTCTCTGGGTAGGGTCCCGCTCTCTGCTCTTCTCCCTTGATGGTCCCAGGGACCTCCGCTCTTGGACTGAAAAGTTTATCACTCCCTCCTTGCTACAAAATGTCTACCTTTACATTTCCAATCCTCACAATCAGTCCTGATAACAATTATTTACTATTGTATCACAAGAGACCTATCGGCATTTCATTTCATCAGCCCTGCCTGGACAGATTGGTTATTACTCAGTGGAGAGTCTGCCTTCCTTCATGCCCTCTGGATCTAGGTTCACTCTTGAAAGCTTGTAACTCAGTCACTTCTTGCCTTTGTAGCACCCCTATTTTGTGTAGCCAATGTCCAACTTACCCAACCCAGTCTACTCTGTGTATGGAGGGGGTGGGAATGATCTTTGCTATAAGTATTTGTTCCCTTTTGTGCTACCGCATCCATACGTGTAGGTCAAATTCATCAAATTTTATCAGATTACTCTTTTTATCCTCTTCTTTCTTCTTATCTTTGAGCTCTGATCATCCAGTCATTGAATCCAGGTCAAGTGGGTATTATCTGCAAGTGTGGGTATTCTTGTACATATCCCCTCTCTTCTTTATCAGCTGGATGCTTCACTCTCCATTCTAGTCCTCTGTGGCTATGTCACTGATTCTGGGCCCAAGAGTCCCCAGGTCTTGCAACACTGCTGGCCAACTAGGTCTCCAACTGAGTTCACAGGAGTCTACTGAAAGTTGTAGGGCTTAGCTTGCAGCTTCATTGCTGTTTTTCCCTCACTTCACCTTATCTGTGACTAATGTGGTCACCAATCAGAGGATGTATTCCCGCTGAGTCTTAAGTGTGGAACGGGGTTTGCTCCTAGGGAACCTGACCACTTGCTTTGATGTCTCCTGGACAAGCAACTTGCTTGTTCTTGTAGTAACAGTTGGTCTGCCTCTATTGTTTTGTATATTCCTGTAGGTCTTTCTTTCAAGAAGTATCTTCTGAAAAAAAAAGTATTATCTTCTGTTCTTTTAGCAGTTCTAGGCTGGTCTGCTTGTTCTTTCAAGTGGAAATTTCCTACCTCTGCAGATTCTGGATGTAGTTCAGGATTCCACCTATAGTCTTATGTAGAGGCTCCACAGAAAGCCTGTATCATTGGGCACATTGTAGTCCCATTGTAAGTGTTCTAATCAGTTATAGGCAGAAAACGGACTTACAAGCTTCCTATGGTGATATTTCTGGCTATTCCTTTCTCTCCCCCTCGAGTGTCTACTTTATAATATAATGCAAGGAAAATCAAGATTCAAAAGACAGCCAAGCATCTTAACATTATCTCCCTCCTTTCCCCCATTCCAACCATGTCTCAATCCCTATATCCCAGAGCCCTGTTGTTCCAAGGTTGTGCATACATCATTATTTACCACTGTCCCATCTTTCCATCATTTTGCTATTGTAAATAGTGCTGCTATGAACATTGGTGTGCATATATTTTTTCATGTTATGCTGGGGGGTGCAAAGCATTGTACTGGGCGGGGATGCACAGGAAAAGACATAGGAAGGTGCTGACATACCCCACACACCGGCTGTAGTCTCCAGCCACTCTCCTATGTAAGGAGGCACTGAGACACCTGCGATGCCAAGATGGTTTTATTTCAGTCTGGACGAAGCACAAAAGAGACAGAGGCCAAAGCAACCATCCTGGTCTCATCATTACAAACGAGGGCTCCCTCTCCAGATTCCCTAACAGCCCCTCAGTCCATGTGTAGTCCCCATTTCATTAAAACAAATCAGTGGTTCTTGTACTGGTCTTTGAATCCCACTCCAAGCATCACAGCAGCAGTGAAATCAAAGTCAAATTACAGCAGGAATGAAATCAAAGTCAAACATTACAGGATAATCCCTGAAATTCACCAGCAGCAGAAACTACTGGTGCCTGTTGGAGACAAAATGCCCCCAAAAGTCATCATGCCCTTAGATCAATGAGGCTACAAAATCTTAGGGATTCCTCAGCCCAAAACCTCAAGCCCAATTATCTCCATAAAACCTTGTTCTCCTGTTTCCTCAACCAGAGAGGCACACCTGGGAGAGTCCTGCTCCCCTCTCTGCATCTCAGTACTCCAAAATAGTCTACTCCTTCCACGGTGGGCCACAGGGACTAAAAAGCTTTTACACCACTTTACTCCTTCTTGTGAGAGGTCTGGAGACTTCCAGGAGGCTTTAGCAAGACTTCCCATCTGAGCATGTGCAAAAGAGTGGGGGCATTGCCCTTGGGTCAACTAGTGCTATTGCACCAAGTCAATGTTCCACAAAGAAAAAGCAGAAGCTGGAGTACTTAAATTAGCTGATTTATGATACAAGCTGCAGCTTCCGGTTTTTGGACTGTTAGGTGCAGTACAGAAATTGTTCCCTGCAGAAACACAGAGCATGCTAGTTTACGGCCAGGAGATTAAGTGGTTCTTCCTTGGATTTGTGATCTAAGGCTTTATTTCCATTCTAGAATCTAGAACTTCTTCAATATGTTTCCAATGAAAAGTCTAGGATGGTCACCCTAGGTGGTTTTCACCCAAAATACATTGAACATCCACAGTGATATCCCCACTTCAAATTCCTTTTGTAAATCTGGCTTTAATTTCTGGCATCTCCCTCCCTTATAGATCTACATCTGAGATAATTCTTCAGTTATCTTTAGATATTTTCACTGATGTGTCAAATTAATGATATAGTTAGATAATTCCCGCATTATGTTGGGAAACTTTTATGTGGTATGTGCAAAAATATGGATCTCCTAGGTATTTTTGGCCAGGAAGCTCTCTTACGAATGATTTGGCGTAGACAACAGTACTCCCAGCACTGCATCATTTTGATGAGACATTTCAATTGGTATTCCATCATTTACTGGAATCTGATTTTTTGCTAATTGCTTGGGTGTATTTGTAGTTCTTACAATAACACCAGTTATTGATCATACACTACCTCTTGAAATAACTGTATGATGAACAACTATTTACAGAACATTGACCGAATTCCTTCTAAATTCTATTCATGTTTCTTGTGTTGTTCAATATTTTCACTGTTGTTGTTAGGTGCTGTCCAGCTAGGTCTAACCCATAGCGACCCGACGCACAACTGAATGAAATAATGCTGAACTAACCAATTGTTAGTTCAACTCCACTGTGGCTGCCACCTTGTCAATCCATTGTCCTCTTTTTCATGGATCCTAGAATTCAGCAAGCATGATTTCCTTCTCTAGGGACTGTTCCTTCTTGACAACATGTCAGAAGACGGTCAAGGCCTTGTTATCCTTGCTTTTAAGTAGCATTCTAGATGTTCTTCTTCCAACACAGACCTAATGGTTCTTGTGGCAGTCCATAGTACATCGAGTATATTTCATTAAAACAAAATTCAAATGTTGTCTCTTCTGCAACCTTCCTTACACGTTATCCAACTTTCACATGCAATTGAAAATACCATGATTTTGTGTCAGGTGCACCTTAGTCATCCAATTGACATTTTCTTCTTTCACATCTCAAACAGGTCTTTCTCCCCCTCCCCCATCCCCAGACTTACAAGATCTCTGTAATCATAATTCCCCTATCCATTCCATCACACAGTTGTCTATTTTACAGTAGTAGGCAGGGGAACTAAATATGCATAAGGTCTTCAAACACAGAAATCATTTATTCCCCTCCCTTACCCCCTTGCAGCCTAGATCTCAATCACAGAACACTCTTGTTCCCAGGTTGTGTATGTCTTCCATTCAATCATGCACACCTCCTGTTTTCTTCACCAGTCTTCATTATTCATGTGCCACACTTAGTCTTCTTGTATACTACCCTCTTCCTCTTTGTATATTACCTTTCATCACGCTCACATGTGTCTACTTCAAAGAGGTCTTTTTGCAGCAGGTTGGCCTACAACAATAGGTCATTTGACTTCTGGACCACTGCTTCTTGAGTGACTGCCTTTTGGTCTCTGTACACATTTCACTTAAGTACAATTAAGTGTTTGGGAGTACCCATGTTTTGCAATGTGATCTATAGGTTCTTAGGACACGCTCAGATGAGTGTCTTTGTATAGTCAATAAAGCACAGGTAAACATCTTTCTTAAACTCTCTTCTTTCAACCAAGATCCATTGAACGTTAGCAATGGCATCTCTAGCGACAGTCTCTTCTTAAATCTGGCATAGTATTTTGGAAACTCCCCCAAATACGATGTAATTCTGTAATCACTTAAAAATACCTTCAGCAAAATTTTACTATCATGTGATACTAATGATATTGTGTGGCAATGTCCACATTTTGGTGGGTCACACGTCTTTGGATTGAGATCTTTTCGATTCAGAGGAATATGGATCTCTCCCAATCATTTGGCCAGTGAACTTTCTTTCATGTTTCTTCACATAAATGAATGAGTGCCTCTGTCACTGCATGTTTGATAAAACATTTGAATTTATATTCCATCAATTCTTTGAGCCTTGTTTTTGCTGATGCATTCAGTGAAGCTCGGAATGATTCCTTCAATACCATCCTATATGCCACCTCTTCAAATGGTTAAACATAGAACAATTCTTTTTAGCACAGTTAGCTCTGTGTATTCCTTCTATTTTTTTCCTTAAGTTTCTATTGTGAATGTACTGATAGTTTCTGTGGGAGAACATCAGTTTTATACCACCGTTTCATTGCAATGATTACAATCTACTCCATGCATGATCATCAAACAGTATTTGCTTCTATTAACTCTCTTTTGGTTTCTGTTGTGGTTGTTTTGAGGGTGGGGGATGTACATAAAATCACTCATGAATATACAATAATTTAAACAACCAAAGGGCACATTCTGGAAGCATGCCTCCTGGCATCTACCACTCAGTCTTTCTCTTTCCATGAGTCTGGAATATTCAGCAGTTCTATCTCTCCATGCCATCATCTGTGCCTCCATCTCTGGTGTCACTGTGTCTCTGGATAGGGTCCTGAATACCACCTGTGCTCTTCTCCCTTGGTAGTCCTAGGCTCCTGTTTCTGGGTTGTAAGATGAACTACTCCTCCACTTTCATTGCAAAACTTCTACCTTTACAGCTGTGACAGTCTCGAGTATTCATGATAACAATTATTGATTACTGAATCATAAGAATCATATCCCCATCTATTTTCACGAGACATGTCTAGACAAAATGAAGACTACTCAGTTGATGCTACCTTCCAATGCACATTCTTACATTCCCTCTTAAAATCTTGTAAGACAGTCAGTTCCTGCCTTTATCACCCCCTCATCCCTTATCTGGATAAAGCAGAACAGAGGCCATGACAGAAGCGGCCATCCAGGCCCCATCTTTACAAACGGGGGCTCCCTCTCCAGATTCCCTAACTGCCCACCAGTCACCAAGTAGTCCCCATTTCCTTAAATCCCTGTTTCCATAAAATCAATCCATGATTCTTGTACTGGTTTTTGGTTCGCTATGGTTTGGAACAGAATTGACGACAACGAACAAAAGTAACTGAGAAGCCAGGAGTGAAAATGAGAATACTTTAAAAATGACAAAATTGAGACTCTCAACAGCAGGTGAATGACATGTACGTATTCATAATTTCCCAAAGATTGTTCCCTATTTTCATGATGTGGGCCTATACTGCCATATCTCCTAGCGTTGTAGACAACATGAACACCTGGGATCTTGTGTGGTCAATTTGTATGGGGAGGGCCCAGGGAAATCCAATGGCAGTGTGGGGCACCAGGGAATTGACATTCTGCAGTGCCTCCAGGATTTCACTACCTCAATGGACCTTCACTCTACATTGTTTTGTTTTTGTCTCATGATGGGTCTTCAGGAAGGCATAGCTGTTTGTCAAGTATGAATTGATGATCTGCACTAGACCATTTCTCAAAATTATCAGTTTCTAGCTGTTCTAAACCAGAAACAGAAAGGAATACAACAGTTGGTTGCATTCAAACTGTGAGGGATTGTTGTCTTATGACACAGAAAGCCATCAGTCAGGAAGGGAATATATTTAGTGTTGGTACATGGCTGATGGCTATACCTTATGGTAGACATTGGTGGTGGTGGTGGATGTGTGCTGATGAGTCAGTTCCAACTAATAGCAAACCTGTATAGGGATTCTGAAGCTTTAAATCTTCACAATGTCAAAAAGCCTCATCTTTCCCCTGTGGAATGCCTGCTGGTTTCCCACTGCTGACTGAAGGTTAGCAGCCCAACATGTAACCACGCCCCTACCAGAGTTCCTTGGTCAAACATAAAATTCTGTTTGAAATCCCTGAGTTTTCAGTTTCCCAACGTTGTCACTGTTACCCTTATTCCTTGTCAACACTGAATATGTGATACCTCCCTGAAACAGTGTGAGGGACATTTTAGGTCTCAGCAGTCATCGATGATGTGGACCAGGATGAGCTCCAGAAGAGTGGGCCTTCTTGGTTGTTGCACAGATGAAATTCTGCAGAGCTGTGAGGATGGAAACCTAGAGAGAGGTGGCATCATTGGGGGAGAATGAGACCTATAGTTGTGATGGGTATTCCTGTAGTCATGAGAAATGTTTTACACACCAGGGTTATTCCAGTATTTAGGTTGAGGAATGGGATTACATTGTTACATGAAACAATGGAGCTTCCATATCCTGAATGCCCCAGGAACATAAATCTCTTAATATGAAAGTGATTTTTCACATATTTCTCTGGTGATTAATAACCCTGACATTCATAAAGGGTTATGAATGTAACTACTGCCTTTAGGGGTTCCTTTAAGACTCACACTTAAGAGATTTCAGTTGATTTTGCAGAGTTTTAACTGGCTAATTACAAGTTTAACATATCAATTTGATACAAATGAACTCATACTTGTTTCTTCTTCTTTTTACTGTTTTAATTTCTGGTATTATTTTCTGTTGCATAGGAGCATAAATCAAAAGTTGTATCATTGAGATAAACCCCTAGAGTATTAAGACCTTACATATTTAGATGTAGAAAGATGCTATACTAAATTATTAAAGTGATCCCTGAGATTTTAGCCCAGTAAACCAATGGCATGTGCTGCGTGGACAGCTTTAAGACGTCTAAATAAGTGTTACTCACTGTGGATTGTAACATATGTGAATAATATGTAGCATATAAGTGTACATAAGACCACACCTGTGTATGTGTGTGCACTCACTACCAATGTTAGCAACAATCTTATAAAGGGTGAGAGGGAAAAGTAACACTTTACAGAATTCCTGTTAAGAAACATAGAAGAACTGATTACAACATCGAATTTGGTAAATACCATGTAATAATAATCATAGGTAACAATCAATTAATATAAAAATAATAGCAAAGTACGATGAAGAATCAGAATATTAGCAGTCTCAAACTGTTGTTTTATTAGAACGTTACTAATTAAAAGGTGAAAGTAATGGACTTGATAATAGGAAAGAATGTACTACAGAAAAAATGAAAGTCTTAAAACCAAATACATCAGTAGATTTAACTGAACACAGGATATGTTACATAAGTAAAACACTTAAAAAACAAAAACCCGCATTTGATCAAGGTTGGTCATTGTCTTTATTATAATAGCCAGAGTTAGAAATGCAAACTGACATGTGAACAGAGGCAGTCTGCACAGCTGATGAGGACACATCCCTGCAGTTACAAACACGCTGTCATGTGTCACTGAGAATCTCTGCTCACATTCAGCGCTGTGTTTCATGGCAGAGTCCCATGATCACAGTGTGGATGGAATATCCAGTTTCTGACACAACCTCTCAACTTTTGAGTTGTGATAACATGAGTGGAAGTATCAGCTTCCCCACGTTCCTCACACTCACAGCGACCTTCTCTTCAGTGAGCAGAGCTCCTCTATTGTAGTGTGATAAGCATGTAAACCCTCTGCTGCATTCCTTACACTGATAAGGGTTCCTTTTTGGAATCATGAGTGGTTCTTTACGTTAATTTTACATTTCTCTCCACTGTGCATCCTTAAATATGAAGTGAGTTCTGAGTAACCAACATACACTTTCCCAAGTTGGCTACATTCATAAGACCTCTGCTAACCAACTATGAGTTCACCTGTTTAGTGAGGGATGGACAACTAGGATTGGTTCACCTGTACAGTGAGGGCTGAGGCATAAACAAACACTTTTACACACTGTTGACATTCATATGACCTCTTTCCAGAGTGGCTTCTGTGAAGTATAGTGAGGATTGAGGACTGTCTGAACACTTTCCCAAACTGTGTACACTCATTAAATCGGGTCTCCATTGTGACTTTACACATGTGTAATGTGGTGTAAGGAATCCTTAAAGGGTTGTACCACACTCCTTACATTCATTGGGCCTCTCCCCATTGAGAGTTTGCATATGTTCACAGAAGGATGAGTATCTACCAAAGATTTCCCACATACTTTACATTTATATGGCTTCTCTCCACTGTGGATTCTTCTATATGTTGTAAGGCTTGACCCTTGAGTAAAGGATTTCCCACACTCCTTACATTATAGAGCCTCTCTCCAATGTGCATTCTTCTATGCGTTATGAGGTGTGAGTCAACGAGAGGATTTCCCACAATCCTTGCGTTTATAAGGTTTCACTCCACTGTGGATTCTTCTATGTGTTGCGAGGTGTGATAACTGAATAAAGGTTTTCCCACACTCCTTACATTCATAGGGCCTCTCTCCACTGTGGATTCTTCCATGTGTTTTGAGGTTTGATGCTCGGAGAAAGACTTTCCCACATTCCTTACATTCATAAGGCCGTTCTCCACTGTGGATTCTTCTGTGTGTTGTCAGGTGTGACCGTTGAGTAAAAGATTTCCCACACTCCTTACATTCATAGGGCCTCTCTCCACTGTGGATTCTTTTATGTGTTCTAAGGTTCGATGAGCGGATAAAGACTTTCCCACATTCCTTACATTCATAGGGCCTCTCTCCACTGTGGATTCTTCTATGTGTTATGAGGTTTGACATTTGAATAAAGGATTTCCCACATTCCTTACATTCATAGGGCATCTCTCCACTGTGGATTCTTCTATGTGTTCTAAGGTTTGATTCGTGGAGAAAGACTTTCCCACATTCCTTACATTCATAGGGCCTCTCTCCACTGTGGATTCTTCTATGTGTCGCGAGGTGTGACCGTTGAGTAAAGGATTTCCCACACTCCTTACATTCATAGGGCCTCTCTCCACTGTGGATTCTTTTATGAGTTGTGAGGCTTGATACTTGACTAAAGGCTTTCCCACACTCCTTACATTCATAAGGCCTCTCTCCACTGTGGATTCTTCTATGTCTTGTAAGGTGTGAGTGTTGACGAAAGGCTTTCCCACAATCCTTGCATTTATGTGGCCTCTTTCCACTGTGGATTCTTCTATGTGTTCTGAGGTTTGATGCTCGGAGAAAGGCTTTCCCACATTCCTTATATTCATAGGGCTTCTCTCCACTATGAATTCGCATAAGTGCAGTGAGGTCTGTGGAAGAAATAAAGGCTTTTACACATTCCTTACATTCATAAGACGTCTCTCCACTGTGGATTCTTCAATGTTGAATGAGGTTTGAGTCATAGATATACGTATTCCCACATTCCTTACGTTCACAGGGCCTCTCTGCACTGCCAGTCCGCATGTGTCTACTGCACTTTGAGGACACTCTGAAGGCCTTCCCACATTGCTTACATTCATAAGGCTTCTCTCTGGTGTGTATTCTTCTTTGTGTTGTCAGGCCTGATGAATCCCTAAAAGTGTTCCCACACTCCTTAAATTCATAAGGCCTCTATGCATATGGACTATTTTATGTCTTGTGAGCCCGTTGGCATTGCTAAAGACTTACCCACATTGATTACATTCATAGAGCCTGTCTCCACTGTGAGTTTGCAAATGTCTACTGTGCTGTGAGGAATACCTAAAGGCTTTCCCACACTCTTTACATTCAAATGGCTTCTGTCTGCTGTGATTTCCTATATGTCCTGGGAGGAGTGACGCCTCACCAGAGGCTTTCCCACACTCCGTATATTCATAGGGCCTCTCTCCACTGTGGATTCTTCTGTGTGCACTCGTGTCTGAGGAATCTAAAAGTTTCCCCACACTCTTTACATTCATAAGGCATCTCTCCAGAGTGACTGCTTACATGTTGAGTGAGGGAGGAAGCCTCAGGAATTGCTTTCTTACATTCAGAAGGCTTCTCTCGCTTATGAGAGTTATTGTTTAAAATGAGAGATGGACTAGTATGCATATTAAAAACATACTTTATATTTGGATTGATGACCTTCCAAAGGTGTCCGAACTGGTGAGAAACTACAGAAAATATCAATCCACTTGCCGAATTCATACCCTTCAATATTGGTCACTGCTGAGACAGAATTCTTAAGGGTCCACATACAAAGGAAGCTTTTCCCACATATCTTACATTTACGGGTATTTTTCCCATTATGAGCTCTCACAGGGTGGTCAGATGAGAAGGACACCTGCAGTCTTCCCCACAGTCCGGACACTGACAGGTACTGCTTCCAGTGTGAGCTCTACTACGATTGTTCTCTAGGGAATGATCCAGGAAGGCTCCTCCATACTCACTGCATTCAAAAGGATCTACTTCTGTGGGATCTACTTGGTGCACAGAAAGACCAGGAATCGGGCTGGAGGTTTCTCCACACTGGTTGCCTACAGAACGTTCATCCAGGTTCTCGAATGTACCAGTTCTGTTAAAAACAGGTAGTGTAAATGTAAAACAATGGTGTCGTCTGCAAACTACTCCACTGTCAACAAGGAGACAAGAAAAAAATTCATTTATCTTGTTGGAAACAAATGTCGCATGACAGCATTACCAAACACAGTGAACATGCTTGTCTTTTCCCTAAATTGTCTCAAGAGTTATCTAGGACGACGACTACTATTTCCATCAATGTGTAACTCTTCCTGCTCATTGTGTCTAAGTGAAACATGATGTACACATTTCGCTGACTTATACTCCCATCAGTTTATAGCGAGGATTATACACATATACATGGGTCCTGATGAAAGATTAACACTAGGCAGCAAGCTAGATTTGAACCACAAAGTGGAACGACTTCATGGCATGTAACAACAGCTACTCCTTGGAAAGTCAACAAAGGGTTGCTAAAAGTCAGAACTGACTTGGCAAACACAACACATATATATCAGTCGGCTTCAGGGATTCAAAACACTTTGGAATGACTCAGCAATTTCCAACATAAATGAGAGAAGTGTCCAGATTGCATAGCAATCAAACTGTTGTTTTAATAGAATTTGATTTGGTGAAGAAACAATCACTGGTACTGCATTCAAGGATGGCGAGCAAACCACCAATATGAACATGTCGCTCTACACGCTCCTGCAACACCAAACACCTGCATGGATACCAAGAGTCTTACGTCACCAACCGGATTATGTTACAGGATTCTGGAGATCAACAAACATTTAGAGCTGCGCAGCCTGCCACCATATCTGAATGGCACACTACTGACAGTATCTTAATTGCCTCACAATTTAAAAGGAAAGAGATGTGACTGTTGGGAAATGCACATGCAACCTTGGTTTGTCCAGCAATTCCTCAATCAAAATTGTTCACAGAATGAGGCAATTGAAAGACGATGGAGTTCTCCATGAACTATTTGGAGCCCCCTCATTTCAGTGTATTCTGATGTTATGACACCTCCTGAGATTTTGTGAAGCACTAATTTCTGTTGTTGGATTCACACTCACCTCAAATGTCTCCCCTGGTTGTCAAGGTGATCCTTCCAGCCATGTGATTTTTTGATTGCACCTGGGATGCATAATAACCATGTGTTACTCTTCAAATATCATATGATTAAATGCTCACTGGGTAACTTTTCTCCATCATCAATGTTTCTCGCCACTGATCCAATCATTCGGTCAAAGTCCACAATTAGAATTGAATGGGAATGATTAGAGGAAAGAGAGGTTCCTAGTAAAAAAGACTCAGCCCCATTTTGCTATTCCAGCACTTTCACAAGTGTTAAAATGCAATTTACTAGGAAATAATTCTATCAGAATGGAGAGGGACAGTAACATACACAGGTATCATTAGGAGAGCTAAGTAGAAAGGAATTAGACATACCACACATGTAACGTTACAAAGGGAAAGGGTCTCTGTGTACACAGGTGCTAAAGGACAACTAAAATCAACAGAATAAGTTCAGGTATCTGTGAAGTTGTGTCTGCAAACCAAAATAAACTTTTTGAAGCTCATTGATTACCTTCATTCATGGGCTAAAACTATATTTCCTCGGGCTTCCCGACACATGGGCCTCAGTGACTGTTATTTTCAGTCTCCACTGATTTTTCCTTAGCTTCACTGAGAAAACAAATGGGTAGAGCTACCACGCAGCTCAGGAGACCCAGTGCAGTGGTGTAGGATAAATCCCCCAGTCACCTTTAGGAAAATGTACACAAGTTCCATCAACATTGAAACCGATGCGATGGCAGTTCACAACATGGGGCTCATGGAGAAATGCACATGGAAAATAAGACTGTGATGACCAATGAAAGACTCCTTGTCACCAAGATAGTACTCTGTTCTCTAAAAGCTCTGATGATTGACAGGTGTGAGTTCATTTACATCAAAATCATGACATCAAACTTGTCAGAAACCCAATAAAACTCTCAGAAAGGCACCCACAGGACAAGTCTCTCAGTGCATGAAAGTGTCCCCTGAAGTCCATGCTATGCTGATGGCACTTAGAGAGGCCCAAGGCTTATTTTATTCACAAGAGAAATGAAAGCTCAGTTTAGTGCATAGAGCTTTGTATTAGGGGAATCCTGGATGCATGAGCTCTATATAGAAGGGGACCATGCCTTTTGCTTTATAGGGTATTCCCGTTGCTCATTCCATATAATCAACCACAGTTGATGAGGAAAATATTTTTGTTCCTAAAAGGAATAAAAATAAATAAATAAAAAGGAAGATGCCATTCATACCGACTGAAGCCAGGTTTCTCAAGGTATCCATCATCACGTCTCTGTAGAGTTTCCTCTGAGCAGGATCCAGCAAATCCCATTCTTTGTGGGTGAAGACCACAGCCACATCTTCAATGGTCACTGTACCCTAAAACATCCCACACATTCTCTGTCAGCAAAGCAGCACAGACTACAACATGTCTAAGAAGAAAAGGTGAGGCTGCCATTCCTGGGACATGAGAGTCCACAGGTACATAACACCAGGTTCTGTGCTCTCAGGAGATCTGCTCAAAGAACACCAATTGGCTTCCCCCTTTCAATGACCACATTCACTAACTCACTGATAGCATCTTGTCACAAAAACTCCACGCATCCTGAAATACACCCTCCCAAATTTTACTGTGAACGTCAGCAGTCAGTAGTCTATCCCTTTCTGTGTGGTCTACAACTACTATAAAATACACCAGAAATGAGAGAGATGATCAGATCATAATCCTGTTGTGAATAAGCCATTCTATCTCCTTCCATAAACCAACCGGACCCTCCACAAGCAGGAAGCACTAGGTGGGGCAGGGGAGGCCCTAACAACTCCGAGACAGTGCACAAAGGCAGTCCTTCAGCACAGAGCTGACCCCACAAGGATTCACGTCCAGATTTCCCCACTGAAGAGGACGGACACCCCAGTTTTCTACAATCCCAAACCCATCACGTTCCAGTGAATTCGGACTCATCACACCCTTATATTTCCATGTGCCACCGAGTCGGTCGCACCTATATCGATCCTACATCAGGTTTCCTAGGAGCGGCTGGTGGGCTTGAACCGCCGACCCTGAGGACAGCGGTGCAGTGCTGATCCCAGGACGTCCATGGACTCACCATTCCCACGCTCCACCTTCAGGATGTCTAAGAGCAGGTTCCCGACAGGATCCGGAGCTCCGCGGATTCAGGCCGAGAGACGGGAGTGGACGCGGAGCTCGGGGCACGTTGGGAACAGACACACAGCGCCCATCCGCGCCTCCAATCCTGGTCCTTTGTGGAGCGGAGTCGCAGGCTGGGCTCCTCTCCCTGCTCCACGTGTGAGACCGGAAACGGAAGGGAGATGGGCGGAGTCAGTGGGCGTGTCCCAGGGGACAGGCCTAAGTTACAAACAGGAAAACAAACCAAACCTGAGCCAGGAATATAAGGAAGGACGGTAACCTGGGTAATGGGGATTCCACACTCACCGACCCGGGTCCCCTGACTCTGCGGAACATGAAGGGCACTTTGCTCCTTAAGGACACACACCACGTGACCAGAGGACCTAACGACATCTGCTGCCCTACTACCGCTGACCTTTAGTCTCCAAGAGGACGAAGAAGAGACTAGGGCGAGCAGGAGAGAGGGAGCAGTGCACTCGGACCTTAATATGAGTCTGCGGTGCACCTACGGGTGGTGGGGTGGAACCAGCCAATGGGAGATGGAGTCCACACGTACCTGCCGCTGGAGTAGAAGGAAGTGTAATGAGAACACAAACTTCCGCTTTCTGTATTTGTGTGCTGGTTTGGTGCATTAGAAAAATGGTTCCGTGCGGAAACGTAGTGGAATCTCGCTGATTATTATCTTGGTGTTCAATGGATTCTCTGGCGTTTGGAATCTGCTTAAGATTCTTGTTTCCTCTATGGAGAAAGGCATAGGGTTTCTTCAAGGAGAATATGAAGGGAAATGCGGATTTCAGTCATCCAATATATGCTTGTGGGACAGAGAAAGTTCCAAAGTTCAGATTTGACCCTTAGAAACAGTTTTACTGTTTTTGGCAGACATAGTTTCTTCGCTCTTCATAAACATTTCCCCATCTTGAATTGTTGACATCTGTCTTTTGGCTTCTGTTTCGGGGATTGTCATCGATTGCATATCACCTGTCTTTCCCCAATGGCATGATTCAAACTAATAGGGACAGCCTAGGTCAAAGGAGACAGGGAGCTGAGCCTGAGACCATGATAGAAAAAACACCATCAGGTGTGAGAACAACAAAGAACCCAAAACAACAGCCTGTCAGCTATTCTGTTAAAATAGCATGTGGTACAGACAACCACAAAGAAAACAGAAGGTGCATCACCCCATCCCCGACAAGCCTGTGTCCTCTTACTAACAATCAAATAAGCATTCCTCCACTTTAATAAGACAATCAGTGAGCGGCAGCCTCAGACCTGCCCCTGGGAGACAACATCTGGGACCAGGAATAGAAATCTCTACTTAATCCAGGATCCATAATCCACAGTGTCTTTACAACTCACATAAACAGACCCAATTCTGTCTTTGAAAAGTGCTTTTGCTTTGCAAAATGCTTGTCGTCTGCATGAAATTGAGAGGCAGAGATTCAGTTGAGGCTGATTCTTCAGACTCCTGACAGGTGGCAAGGAAGGAGAACCTAGTCTGATCTCTATAAATGGTGAAGACACTCAGATAATTTTCCTGGGTAAGAGGTAGGAAGATGCCAACTGTTCTGAAGGCCAATAGATAATCGAAGAAGTACCTTTGAAAACAGCAATTACAGTTTTTTTTATTTTCATTTTGATATATGCCTTTCTTATATTGTGCCGTGATCTTCAGGGTACAACATGATCAGTATCAATCTTGATATACGGTCATAGCATCTATTCTGCCATAGAATATCATCACTGCCTGAAAAATAATCCAGGAAAACATGTTTATTGGCAACAACAATGTTGAGCTAAATTGAACAAGTAATGTCCTTTCCATGTGTCAATTGTACAAAATTGTGTGAAAACCCCTTCATTTTGGTTTTACTTTAGCTTACTTCACAAGGACTTTTATATCTACACAAACACTTGGATCTTAGGAAGTTCCATTTATTTTTACTGAAACAAGTGCTTTAAACACAAAGTAATGGATGACACATTCACTGAGATACAGTTAAAAATAACAATAAAACTAAAGTCACAGTGACCCAGTGTTCTGGCGTTATGTAAGAATTCAGTTGTTATGCCATCAAAGTGTGTCCTACTGTGATCCTATCTGTGACATTTTAACATCAGACAAAATAAGCATTCCTTTTTACTTGAGAAGGTCATATCAACTAAATTGAATAAAAAACACCAAATCTAAGTAGAAACACACCAGATGTTCTAGAAATTGTCTTTCAGTGGAAACTGCACCCTACAAACTTACATGTACACATCTCAAGCACTGGACTTCTAACCATAAGATACAAATCCAACAGCTGACTTTGTGACACTTAGCAAAAACAATTTGTTGCAGTAACAAGTAAGTATGATGGAGCACAAGGATTGGAGAATTCATGCTTTTCACACACCTAAAATCCTCAAGGAAAAGCGTTTCACACTGAGGTACCAAAAGAAAACAAAAAGTGGGACTGAAGTCTCCTCATAGAATCCGACTAGACTCATTAAGCTTATCTTCATATGTTTGGTGGCATCACAAAAGCACCAACACCACATATAACCACCCCACCCCCAACAGTCAGACCTTTACTTACAACTCTTTTCCTGCTTTTCAAACCCATAAAGCAGTATGAGAGGTGGAATATAGCTTTAGAACTCCACCAAAGATGCTACAGTATCTTGGGGAAGTCAAGAAAATTGTTGACATGGGACAAGAAGACGTCTGGTGGCCCGGGTTCCAGTGTCTTCACCCAGAATGGCTCCATCTTCCTGCTCTGGTCAACAGGCTGCCATCCCACATGGACCAAGGCCAGGGATGGCGACTCTCACTCTCTACTATGGTGGCAACTCTCAGGGTCACAAAAGGAAGTTGACTCTGGGTGCCCAAATCTGGAACTTCTATATACATGTATGTACGCAAGGGTCCAGGGTGGTGGTGGAAGTAGAATCACTAGTTAGTTTGGAAATAGATGACTGATGTTTGGTCCACATATCTGTCAGAGCTCTTGTAGTTTACGAAGGTTCAAGATGGCCACCCTAGGTCCCCAGCTGCCTGGACTGGACTATTTGTCCTGGCTCCACCCTGGAGACCTTAAGTGGAAGAAGGGTGGGGAGGAGACAGTGTTGAGTAAGCATGGAGTGACCTGTTTCTGGCTTCCTCTCAGACTCAGGACAAGGCCCCACCCCTAGGGCATTTGCACCAAAGGAAGAAGATGCTCTAGCCTCCAGAACTCAAGCCTGCGTTCTTCATGTAGCTCCAGGCAAACAGGATATGAGTCGGGAAGATCGATTTACTCCTCAGCATGGAGGAAACCAGGCCTAGCCAGGCTGACACACTTGAACATAAACTCCTTCAGGGAGTCAGGGGTCCAATGTTGAAGTGGTGGGATCACCCATGTAGCTGGGTCTCTCATTGATAAACACACACATGGTAGTCTCTATTGACATTGGTGAAGTTTGAGGAAGAACACATATTCATGCTTGTAAATGAATTCCCTATGGATCACTCATTCATTTGGGTATAATTTGGAACTTTCTACTGTACAGATTGGATATATTAGACACTAATGACAAAAAAACAGAAGGGTTGTGGGATGGCATCAAGAACATCACACAGGAAGAATGCAAAAGGTCATTAAGAAGACGAGAAAGAAGCAAACAGTCAAAATAGATGGCCAAAGAGACACTGAAACTTTCTCTCCAGCATAGAGACGCTAAAGCATATGGAAGAAATGAGGAGGTACAAGAGCTGAACAGAAAATTTCAAAGGGCAGCTCAAGAAGGCAAACTCAAGCGTTATAAGGAAATGTACAAAGATGTGGAGTCAGATCTTTCTGAAGCGTTTCTCAAGATGGGGGAAATGAAGAAAAAAATTCAAGCCTCAATGTTAGTTATTGAATGATTCTCTGTGCAAATTATTGAATGATGAAGAAAGCATCAGAATAAGATGGAAGGAATACACAGCCACTGTACCAAAATGAAATGGTGGATGTTCAACCTTTTTAAGAAGTAGCATATGATCAAGCCAATGATATAGAAGGAGGAAGTCCAAGGTGTACATTGAAGGGATTGGCAAAGAACAAGGAATGGATGGAATGAAAATTGAAATCTTTCAAGAAAGTGAGGCAGCACAGGAGGCACTCACTCATCTCTGGCAAGAAATTTGGAAGACAACTATTTGGCTGACTGATTGGAAGAGATGCATATTGTGCCCATTGCAAAGAGAGGTGACCCAAAAGAATGCATAAATCATTGGACAGTATTTTTGATAGCCCACGAGAGTAAAGTTTTGCTAAAGGTAATACACAAATGGCTGCAACCATACATTGACAGAGAACTTCCAGAGGTTCAAGCCAGATTCAGAAGAGGCTGTAGAATGAGGGATATCATTGCTGATGTCTGATGGATCTTGACTGAAAGGAGAGGATCTCAAAAATATGTTTAACTGTTCTTTATTGACTATGCAAAAGCTTTTGATTGTGTGAATCATGACAAGCTGTGGACAACATTGCAAAGTATGAGTA
>NW_006408964.1:1184699-1195003 GCF_000296735.1 Chrysochloris asiatica
TCTAGCAAGAAGGGGAGTGAGTAACTTTTCAGTCTAGGAGCGGAGGTCCCTGGGACCATCAAGGGAGAAGAGCAGAGAGCAGGATTCTACCCAGAGCAGCAGTGATGCCTGAGATGGAGGCAGAGAAGATGTCATGGGGAGATGGAGCTGTTAGGGACTTGAGACACAGTGAGGTATAGGGCCTGTGTGCTGACGACCAGGGGGCAGGCTTGTAGTGTATACCCTTTGGTTGGTTGATGATAAGTGGAGGGGATTGTAACCATGTAAATGAAACCATATTCGATCCGATGAATGTAAAACTGATGTCCTCCCATGAAAACTATCATATAATTCACAATAAAACATTTAAAAAGAACAAAATCAAACACCGTATTGCATTAGGCAAATCTGCTACACAAGACCTTTTGAAAGTGTTGAAGACCAAAGATGTCAGACTGAAGACTAAGGTGCGCCTGATCCAAACAATCGTATTTTCAATAACCTCATATGCATGTGAAAGCTGGCCAGTGAATAAGGAAGACTGTAGAAGAATTCATGCATTTGACTTATGATGCTGGAGGAGAATATTGAAAGTGCCATGGACTGCCAAAAGAACCAATAGATCCATGTTGGAAGGAGTGCAACCAGAGTGCTCCTTGGAGGCCAGGATGGCCAAACTTCATCTCTCATACTTTTGGACATATTGTCAGGAGGGACCAGTGTCTTGAGAAGGATATCATGTTTGGTAGGGTGGAGGGGCAAAGAAGAAGAAGACCCCCAGCGAGATGTGAAAGGGAAAAAAACAGCCCGGCGCAGCTCATCAAGCACACCTCACACCAAATGGCTCATCTAGACACTTTTATTCAGGGTGAGGAAGGTAACCTCTGCCAGAGAGAGAAGCAGGAGGCAGAAGGGAAGAGAGGAAGAAGAAGAGGAAGTCAATGGGAAGAGATGGATCTTATATCAGTTCAATAGGAAGGGAGTGGTCATTGCTGGGGTGATTTAGCTCTGACCTATTAAAAGCCACGTTGTCCTTTAAACTCTGCACCTTGTAGCTTAGGGCGGGGAAACAGACAAAATGGAGTTGGAGGGAGGGGAGAGGGAAGAACCAGAAGGTACTGTAACATTGTAACAGGACGGATTGGCCAAGTGTCAGCATCAATGGGCTCAAGCGTGACAACAGTTGTGAGGTTGGCCCAGGACTGAGCAGTGTTTTGTTCTGCTGTGTATATGGTCGCTATGGGTCAGTACCTACTCGATGACCTAACAGCATGAACAAGTGCCCTGAGAGATGGAAGTTGTTGTTGTTGTTGTTATGAAGTGCCATGGAATGGGTTCCAACCCAGAGTGACCCTGTATAGACTTTCCGAGGAGCAGCTGGTGAGCTTGAACCACTGACCTTGCAGATCAAACGACTTTGCAGTCTGGCTCATTAGCCCACAGCACCACACCAGAACTCTGAGAGATGAAGAGAAAGGGCCAAAAAGTTCAGTTGCACTAACAAGGTTTGACCACTAGATGCCACCACACTCAAGGCTTTCTCCTTTTTTAACTTATGTTACGTGCCATCGAGTCGGTTCCTACCCATAGCGACCCTGTATAGGGTTTCCGAGGGTGTAAATCTTTACGGGAGTAGAAAGCCTCATCTTTCTCCCGCGGAGCACCTGGTAGTTTCGAACCGCTGACCTTAAGGTTCGCAGCCCGATTCATAACCACTACGCTACCACAGCTCCTTTTAACTTTAGAAAACCAAAAAGGAAGAACACGTTCAGCATTTCTAAAACTAAATAAGATAGAATTCATGGATTAAAACGTGAAGGATTAACCATAATAGTACCATGTCAGTGATTTGGACTCACCACCTGCTCCTCAGAAACCCTATAGAGATTCGCTGTGAGTCAGAACCCACTTGAAGGTATTTAACGACATCAGCCTGTGGCGCTGTGAGGTCAACACTGGATTGATAACCACAAGATAGATGGTTCAAACCCACATGCCGCTCCTTGGAAACCCTACACAGTGTGGCTGTGAGAACCATCTCCATGGCATGGAACCACAAACATCTAAATACAGATAGTGCTGATCTTCAGGCTGGAGACGATATGATCATGGTGGAACTCACTGAAATGCCATGAAAACTGACCCAGATCTATTTATTGGCAACTCCAAAGTCGAGCTAAATTGAACAAGTAATGTCCTTTCCATATGTCAATTGTAAAAAGTCATGTTTGGTTGATATTTGGTTTTACTTTAGCTTACTTCACAAGGGCTTTCATATCTACACAAACATCTGGATCCTAAGAAGCTCCATTTATTTTTACTGAAACAAGTGTTGTAAAAGCAAAATAATGAATGACCTATTCACGGAGACACAGTTTAAAATAACAGTAAAACTAAAGTCACACTGATACAGTGTTCTGGCGTTATGTAAGAATTCAGTTGTTATGCCATGAAAGCCTGTCCTACCGTGATCCTGTCTGTGACTTTTTAACACCAGATAAAATAAACATTCCTCTTTGTTAGACAAGGTCATATCAGCTAAATTGAAAAAACAAACAAACAAAAAACCCAAATCTAAGTAGAAACAGACCAAATGATCTAGAAATTGCCTTTCAGTGGAAACTGTACCCTACAAACTTACATGTACACATCTCATCTGTTGGGTTTCTGTAGCAAAATAAAACACGATAATTTTATATTCTAATTCAAGATTATGTACAACAGTAAGCAGTTATGGGAATTAAATACCAGCTCTAGTCCTTGTGTGGCTCTGTAGGATAAGCACTTGACTTCTAACCATAAGGTTCAAATTCAAAAGTTGACAGCTTTAGAACTCCACCAAAGATGCCACAGTATCTAGGGGAAGTCAAGAAAATTGTTGATGTGGGACCCGAAGACCTCTGGTGGCCCGGGTTCCAGAGTCTTCACCCAGAATTGCTCCATCTTCCTGCTCTGGTCAACACGCTGCCATCCCACATGGAGCACCAAGACCAGGGATGGTGACTCTCACACTCCTAAGATGACAGCTCTCAGGGCACAAAAGGAAGTTGACTCCGGGTATCCAAAGCTTGGACTTCTACAATCATGTATGTACGCAAGGGTCCAGGGTGGTGGTGGAAGTGGAATCACTAGTTAGTTTGGAAATAGATGAATGATGTTTGGTCCACATATCAGTCAGAGCTCTTGTAGTTTACGATGTTTCAAGATGGCCACCCTAGGTCCCCAGCTGCCTGGACTGGACTATTTGTCCTGGCTCCACACTGGAGACCTTAAGTGGAAGAAGGGTGGGGAGGGGACAGTGTTCAGTAAGCAGGGAGTGACCAGTTTCTGGTTTCCTCTCAGACTCAGGACAAGACCCCACCAAAGGCATTTGCACTAAAGGAAGAAGAGGCTCTAGCCTACAGAACTCAAGCCTGCGTTCTTCATGTGTTGTTATTGTTATCAGGTGCCATCGAGTCAGAACCGACTCATACTGACCCCATACACAGCAGAACAAAACAATGTCCAATCCTGGGCCAACCGCACTACTGTTGCCACACTTGAGTCCATCAATGATGCCACCTGGCTGATCCATCTGGTTGGGGGTCTTCCTCTTTTTCTCTGACCCTCCATCTTACCAAGCATGATATCCTTCTCCAGCGACTGTTCCCTCCTGACAATATGTCCAAAGTATGAGAGACGAACTTTAGCCATCTTGGTCTCCAAGGAGCACTCAGACTGCACTTCTTCCAAAACAGATCTATTGGTTCTTTTGGCATTCCATGGCACTTTTAGTATTCTCCTCCAACACCACAAATCAAAGGCATCAGTTCTTCTACAATCTTCCTTATTCACTGTCCAGCTTTCCCATCCATTTGTGGTTATTGAAAATACCATGGCTTGGGTTGGGTGCACCTTAGCCCTCAAGCTGACACCTTTGCTCTTCAACACTTTAAAAAGTTCCTGTGCAGCAGATTTGCCTAATGCAATACATCGTCTGATCTCTTGACTGCTGCTTTTGTGAATGTTGATAGTTGATCCACTCCTAGGGACCTCCGCTCCTAGACTAGAAAGTTAATCACTCCCCTCCTTGCTATAAAATGTCTACCTTTATATTTCCAACCCTCACAGTCAGTCCTGATGACAATTATTCACTATTGTATGACAAGAGAACTGTCTGCATTTTATTTCATCAGCCTCGCCTAGACAGATTCGATACTACTCACTGGAGATTCTACCTTCCTCCAGACCCTCTAGATCTAGGTTTCATCTTGAAAGCTTGTAAGCCAGTCATTTCTTGCCTTTATAGCCCACCCCCACCCCCAATTCTGGGTAGCCATTATCCAAGTTGTTCATCCCTGTCCTCTACATGTGTGGAGGGAGTGGGAATGATCCATGCTGTAAGTATCTGTTCCCTCTTTTGAGCTACTGCATCCATATGTGTAGGTCAAGTTCATCAAATTGTATCAGATTGGATACTACTCAGTGGAGATTCTACCTTCCTCCTCACCCTCTGGATCTAGGTTCCCTCTTGAAAGCTTGTAAGCTGGTCACTGCTTGACTTTGTAGTCCCCCGCCCCTTGTGTAGTCAATGTCCAACTTGCCCATCCCAGTCTACTCTGTGTATGCAAGTAGTGGGAATAATCTTTGCTATAAGGATTTATTCCCTCTTATGAGCTACTGCATTCATAGGTGTAGGTCAAGGTCATCAAATTGTATCAGATTACTCTTTTTTTCCTCTTCTTTCTTCTTCCACATGAGCACTGATCACCCAGTCAATGAAGCCAGGTCAAGTGGGTATTATCTGCAAGTGTGGGTGTTCTTGTGCATATGACCTCTCTTCTTATCAGTTGGACGCTTCACTCTCCACTCTAGTCCTCTGTGGCTATGTCACTGACTCAGGGACCAAGAGTCCTCAGGTCTTGCAACACTGTTGGCCAACCACATCTCCACCCGGGTTCACAGAAGTCTATTGAATGTTGTAGGGCTTAGCTCGCAGCTTTATTGCTGTTTTCCCTCACTTCCCCTTACAGGTAATGAACATGGTCACCAATCAGAGCGTGTATTCCCACTGAGTCCTAGTTTTGGAAGGGAGTTTGGTCTGAGGGAACCCACTTTTCTTGATGTCTCCTGGGCAAGCAACTTGCTTGTTCTTGTAGTAACAGTTGGTCTGCCTCTATTGTCTTGTATTTTTCCTGTAGGTCTTTCTTTCAAGAAGTATCTTCTGTTCTTCTAGCCACTCCAAGCTGGTCTGCTCATCCTTTCAAGTGGGAATTTACCATCTCTGGAAATCTGGATGTGGCTCAGGCTTCTACTTATAGTCTTATGTATTGCAAAGGCTCCGCAGGAAGTCTCCTTCCCTGGGCACATTGTAGCCCCATTTAGGTATTCCAATCAGTTATAGGCAGAAGACGGACTTACAAGCTTCCTATGGCGATATTGCTGGCTATTCCTTTCTCTCCCCCTTGAGTGTCTATTTTATAATATAATGCAAGGAAAACCAAGATTCAGAAGAGCCAAGTATCTTAACATTACTTACCTCCTTTTCCCCATTCCAACCATGTCTCAATCTCTGTATCTCAAAGCCCTGTTGTTCCAAGGTCGTGCATACAACATTAGTTACCTCTGTCCCATCTTTTTTCTATTGTAAATAGTGCTGCTATGAACATTGGTGTGCATATAACTTTTTGTGTTATGCTGGGGGTTGCAAAGCATTGTGCTGGGCGGGGATGCACAGGAAGAGAAATGGGAAGGTGCTGGGAGACCCCACACACCCCACACACCGGCTGTGGTCTCAGGCCACTCTTCTATGTAAGGAGGCACTGAGACACCTGAGGTGCCAAGATGGTTTTATTTCAGTCTGGATGAGGCACAACAGAGACCGAGGCCAAAGCGACCATCCTGGCCCCATCATTACAAAGGAGGGCTCCCTCTCCAGATTCCTTAACCGCCCCTAAGTCCACGTGTATCCCCGTTTCCTGAAAATAAATTCATGATTCTTGTACTGGTCTTTGAATCCTACTCCAAGGATCATAGCAGAGTGAAATCAAAGTCAAATTATAGCAGGAATGAAATCAAAGTCAAACATTACATGATAATCCCTGAAATTCACCAGCAGCAGAAACTACCAGTGCCTGTTGGAGACAAAATGCCCAAAAGAGTCATCATGACCTTGGATCAATGAAGCCACAAAACCATTGGGATTTCTCACCCCCCACCCCCAAACTTCAAGCCTGATATCTCCATAAAACCTTGTTCTCCCATTTCCTCAGCTAGAGAGGCACACCTGGGAGAGTCCTGCTCCCCACTCTGGATCTCAATACTCCAAAATATTCTACTCCTACCTCTGTGGGCTGCAGGGGACTAACAAGATTTTTACACCAAGTTACTCCTTCTTGTAGGAAGTCTGGAGTCTTCTGGAAGGCAGTAGGGAGACTTCCCATCTGAGCATGTGCAAAAAAGTGGGGGCAGTGTCTTGGGTCAACTAGTGCTATAGGACCACTCCAAGGTTCCACAAAGACAAAGCAGAAGCCAGAGTACTCAAGTACTCTGATTTATGAGGTGTGCTGCACCTTCTGGTTTTTGGAATTTTTAGGTGCAGCTCAGAAATCGTTCCCTATAGAAACACAGAGCATGCTAGTTTACGACCAGATTAAGTGGTTCTTCCTTGGATTTGTGATCCAACGGTTTCTTTATTTCCATTCTAGGAATCTAGGACTTCAATATGTTTCCAATGAAAAGTGTAGGATGGTCGCCCTAGGTGGTTTTCACCCAAAATCCATATAACGTCCACAATGATATCACTGATTCAATGTCCTTTTCTAAATCTGGCTGTAATTTCTGGCAGCACCCTCCCTTATAGATCTACACCTGAGATCATTCTTCAATCATCTTTAGCTATTTTCACTGATGTGCCAAATTAAGGATATAGTTAGATAATTCCCGCATTAGGTTAGGACCCTTTTGTGTGGAATGGACACAAATATGGATCTCTTAGGTGTTTTTGGCCAGGAAACTCTCTTACGAATGATTGGGCATAGACAACAGTACTACCAGCAGTGAATAATTTAGATGGGACATTTCAATTGGTATTCTATCATTTACTGGAATCTGATTTTTCACTAATGACTTCAGTGTACTTATAATAATGTCAGTTCTTCATCATACACTACCTCTTTTTTTTTTCATGTTTTATTGTGAATTATATGATATTTTACATGAGAGAACTTTAGTTTTACATTAATTCCACCGTATATAATTTCATTGCCATAGTTCCAATATCCTCCATGCATCATCAACCGAACAAAAGGTATACCCTATAAACCCACCCCCTACGCTCCCCACCCCACCCCCATTCTTCAGCACACAGTTCCTCTCCCTCTCTGGATCCAAAGTCCCCAGTCACTTCATCACTCCACATCATCGTCTCTGCCTCCATCTCAGGCCTCGCTGCTTCTCTGGGTAGGTTCCCACTCTCGGCTCTTCTCTGTTGATGATCCTAGACACCTCTGCTCCTAGCCTGGAGAGTTAATCACTCCCTTCCTTGCTACAAGACGTCTACCTTTACGTTTCCAACCCTCACAATCAGTCCTGATAACAATCATTCACTATTGTATTACAAGTGACCCTTCTGCATTTCATTTCATCAGCTCCGCATAGATAGATTGGATACTACTCACTGGAGATTCTCCCTTCCTCCATGTCCCCTGGTTCTAGGTTCCCTCTTGAAAGCTTGTAAGCCAGTCACTTCTTGCCTTTGTAATACCCCACCCCCCCAATTAGGGTATCCAATGTCCAAGTTGCCCATCTCTGTCTACTCTGTGTGTGGAAGGGGTGGGAATGTTTCTTGCTGTAAGGATTTGTTCCCTCTTTTGGGTTACTGCATCCATAGGTGTAGATCAAGTTCATCAAATTGTATCAGATCCCTCTTTTTTTTTTTTTTTTTTTTTAGTTTACATGGGAGAACATTAGTGTTACATTCATTCTATTGTAGATCTTCTCATTGCCATGGTTACAATCCCCGCCATGCAATCCTTCCCCTGTGCCCCCTAGGTCTTCAGCACACAGTCGCTCTCCTTCTCTGGATCTAAAGTCTCCAGCTGCTCCATCACTCCATATCATCATCTCTGGCTCCATTTGAGGCATTACTGCTTCTCTGGGTAGGGTCCTGCTCTCTGCTCTTCTCCCTTGAGGGTCCTAGTGGCATCTTGGAATTTCTCAAGAAGAAGAGTGAAAATGGAAGCCCATTTCCTGATCACATCTACCTGGAGGCAATCAAAAAGCATAAAAAATACAAAAACACACACCCATCTAAGTATTAAGGCCACAGATAACTCCTGAATATGCCCAAAAAACAGAAGTAGATGACCATATCTGCACATGTCCAGAAACGAGATAAACTGACTGAGGCAAATGAGCTGGAAGGAGACCTACACTCCATACTGGAAGATGAGCAGGTTTTGGAAATGCCAGAAAAGGAATTCAGAAAAATGATTATAAAATATATCAAAACACTATACAATGGAGTTGAGAAAAATAAAGAAGTCAGGAAAGTGCTATGAGAACAATCAAGTAAGATAGATACAGCACTGGAAACAATTCAAAACCTACAGAAAGAGGTCCAAATGATTAATAATAGAATATCAGAAATGGACAATACACTGAAAGGGCAAAGGAGTACTACTGAAGAGACAGAAGCCAGAATTATTGAGCAAAAAAATAAATCTCTCAGCACTACTAAAACAGAAGAACAAATGCAAAAATGGATTAAAACATCTGAAGAAGGCCTAAGATTCATGTTGGATAACATGAAGAGGAATAACATAAGAATTATTGGCATTCCCGAACAGGAATGATCACACAAGTCCACAGAGGAGAGAATTGAAGAGCTTCTGGAAGAAAAATTTCCTAACATTATGAAAAGTGGAGAGCAAAGCATTCAAGAAGCTCAACGCACCCCAGGATGGACAGACCCTTAAAGACAATCACCAAGACATACAATAATCAAGTTCTCCACAATCAAACATAAGGACAGGATCTTGAAAGCAGCTAGGGAAAAGAGAAATATAACATGCAAAGCCAATCAAATCAGATTAAGCTCGGATTTCTCAACAGAAACAATGCAGGCAAGAAGGCAACGGGGAACATATATAAAACTCTGAAAGAAAAAAACTGCCTCACAAAAATCCTCTACCTAGCAAAGTTGTCAATCAAATATGATGTTGTAATCAAAACATTCCAGGATAAACAGAAGCTAAGGCATTATGCCAAAACCAACCATGCTATGAAAAACATCCTAAAGGAAGTTCTCTGGAATGAGAACCAACAAGAACATACAACAACTACAGAATGACGAACATGGCAGTATCAACCTGAACTCAGTCAACAAATGGAAGTCAAGAACAGAATAAAATGATAAGAACAGAGGATCTTGGAGGTCAGTATAGGATCAAAAGAATTACAATATGAAAAAAGGTAAACACAGAGGAACAGAGATCCAGGTAGTGGGAAGGTCAGGTAGATTACTGGATAAAATGTTGTTGTTGTCAGGTGCCATGGAGTCGGAACCGACTCATAGCGACCCCATGCACAACAGAATGAAACAATGTCCAATCTGGGGCCAACCACACTACTGCTGCCACAGTTGAATCCATCAATGATGCCACCTGACCAATCCATCTCATTGGGGGGTCTTCCTCTTTTTCTCCGACCCTTCATCTGACCAAGCATTACATCCCTCTCCAGTGACTGTTGTTGTTGTTGTTGTTAAGTGCTGTGGAGTCGGTTCTGACTCATAGCGACCCTGCACAGGGTTTCCGAGGTATTATGCATCATTCAATAATTTGCACAGGGGATCTTTCAATAATGGAAGTCTAGGCTTGAATTTTTTCTTCAGTTCCCCCAGCTTGAGAAATGCTGACCGTGTTCTTCCTTTTTCGTTTTCTGACTCCAAATCTTTACATATTTTATTATAGTATTTGGCTTTATCTTCTCGAGGTGATCTTTGAAATTTTCTGTTCAGCTCTTGGAACTCCTCAATTCTTCCATTTGCTTTAGCTTCTCTACGATGTTCAGAGTCTCTTCTGACATCCATTTTGACCTTTTCCTTCTTTCTTGTCTTCTTCATGACTTTTTGCTCTTTTCTTGTATAATGTTCTTGATGTCATCCCACAACTCTTCTGGTCTTTGGTCTTTAGTGTTTACTGTATCAAATCTGTTCTTCAGATGATGTGTAAATTCAGGTGGATAAATTGGCTCTTGTGGACTTGTTTTCATTTTCTTCAGCTTCAGTTTGAATTTGCATATCAGTAATTGATGGTCTGTTCCACAGTCTGCCCCTGGCCTTG